>NC_069501.1:522935355-523047855 GCF_027579735.1 Bombina bombina | reverse complement strand
GAAAAATTGATAATAGGAGTAAATTAGAAAGTTCTAGAAAAAAAAAAAAAAAGACACAGAGGTGCCAACATGGCCTAGTAACGTCTATACACTAGAAAAACAATGTGGAGTAGAATAATACAAACAAAGAGCACCCAAAGGTGTCTTTTGGGTGCTCTTTGTTTGTGAGTATTATTCTACTCCACATTGTTTTTCTAGTGTATAGACGTTACTAGGCCATGTTGTTGCCTCTGTGTCTTTTTTTTTTCTAGAATCACCATCACCAGGGACTGACCATCCTTCTGACAGAGTGCTGCCCTCCATTGGATGTTGGATTATAAGGACTTTGTATTGTATTTTATGCTGTTTACATACCCTTGCTGAGCTCTTGTGGTAGCTCACACCAATGTGATAGGTGTTTCTATATATTGCTTTTGGGTTTTATTTCTTTTAAGATTTGTTTGGAGGAAGCGCCCCCTATGGGAAAAGGGTTTTTTGTATTTCCCATTTTCTTTTGAAATTAGAAAGTTGCTTAAAAACGCATGCTCTATCTGAATCATGAAAGAACAATTTGGGTTTCATATCTCTTTAATATCAGGATGCTGAAGAGCTGCGGACAGTAACTCCCAAACCGTGACAATCCGCAGCAGGATGGTTGGGAGAAATACCAAAATGGACATAAAACTCTAAATCAGGGATAGGCAAGATGTCCGTACACGGGTGTCCGTGACTAGCCCTTGCAGTGTCCGCCACAACCTTAGTATATCTTTTCTTTCTGATGAAATAAAAGGAATAAAAAAAAATATGTAGTGTGAATAAAGTTAGTGGCTTGTCAAGAGACTGCTAGCGATATTGGGTAATAAGTTATGGAATAAATAAAGCCTGAGTGAAATACTGGATGTGTATCTGCATAATAACACCCAGCTCTATACAAAGACACAGTAGTGAGGTGGCACTGGCACATGCGTATAGCAAGACAAGGGCTGGTTATAGGGTCAGTGATATCTGCATCGGTATAATAACACCCAGCGCTATATAATGACACAGTAGTGACACTGGCACATGGGTATAGCCAGAGGAGGGCTGGTTATAGGATCAGTGGTATCTGCATCGGTATAATAACACCCAGCGCTATATAATGACACAGTAGTGACACTGGCACATGGGTATAGCCAGAGGAGGGCTGGTTATAGGATCAGTGGTATCTGCATCAGTATAACACCCAGCACTATATAATGACACAGTAGTGACACTGGTACATGGGTATAGCCAGAGGAGGGCTGGTTATAGGATCAGTGGTATCTGCATCGGTATAATAACACCCAGCGCTATATAATGACACAGTAGTGACACTGGCACATGGGTATAGCCAGAGGAGGGCTGGTTATAGGGTCAGTAGTATCTGCATCAGTATAATAACACCCAGCACTATATAATGACACAGTAGTGACACTGGCACATGGGTATAGCCAGAGGAGGGCTGGTAATAGGGTCAGTAGTATCTGCATCAGTATAATAACATCCAGCGCTATATAATGACACAGTAGTGACACTGGCACATGGGTATAGCCAGACAAGGGCTGGTTATAGGATCAGTGGTATCTGCATCAGTATAATAACACCCAGCGCTATATAATGACACAGTAGTGACACTGGCACATGGGTATAGCCAGAGGAGGGCTGGTTATAGGATCAGTGGTATCTGCATCAGTATAATAACACCCAGCGCTATATAATGACACAGTAGTGACACTGGCACATGGGTATAGCCAGAGGAGGGCTGGTTATAGGATCAGTGGTATCTGCATCAGTATAGTAACACACAGCGCTATATAATGACACAGTAGTGACACTGGCACATGGATATAGCCAGAGGAGGGCTGGTTATAGGATCAGTGGTATCTGCTTCAGTATAATAACACCAAGAACTATAAAATAATGTTTTTAATTTCAAATGTACCTTAGTGTCCTTCACTAAGGTCTGTACTTTGGAAAATGTCTGCCACAGCCTTTGCCTGTGCCTATCCCTGCTCTAAATATTTATAATCACGCATGTAAAGAAAAAAAAAAGGTCAAGCTTCATTTTACAGATATATATATAAGGCATCTAATCAGATGACATACGTGCTGTTCGTGTCTTAGTTCATGCATATGCTGAAAACACAGCGGATGGTGGTATCCAGTGTATATTCTCAAACAAGAGATAGTCCCAAAATAAAGGGTCCCAAATAGAACTTCCGACGATGTCAATGGATGCTGCTCTGGTAATGCTGGGAGGGCTGTGATCCTCCTCCCGGAAAGGAACTTGGAAAAAAAAAGAAAGAGTACAAACCACTCTAAGGGTAAAAGTATTTCATTGGAGTGCTAAAGCGCAAGTTAAAAAAACAACGTACAAGAAATTAAAAACAATTCAGCATGTAAAACATATCACCACAGGTACTCCATAGACGGCCAAATGAGAGATGACAAATGCAGCTCAGTCCTTCCTGAAGTCAAAAGCAACCGGAACTCCGTAAAGACCTGGAGGTATTGGGCTTCTCAAAAGATGTTTAATGCCTGAATTGGAGATCCTGTGTGTGTCTTGTGACTCCTCAACGCGTTTCATCGGGATCCCACCCGACTTTCTCAAGAGGTGGTATATCGAAGAACCCCTTGCTGCCTTTTTTTAAAATAGCGGGTTATCTATAAATCGAATACGTAACAGCATCTGATTGGCCGGCTACGTGTCGTAAGTTGATAGGCTAGCAGGCGCCAATCCGCTCCTCAGTCCATAGTCAGTTAGACAGCTTATACATAATATATGTAATAGAAACATGTTTGAGATTGCAACATCATGAAAAAGAAAAAGCGCAAACAGTATTACAGATTAAAAAAAAAAAAAAAAAAAAAAGACATCACAATGCTAACTAGCTAGCCTTTCCAATTATACAGTAGCTCTACCTATGGATTTTTCCTCCCATCACTAGTGAGGTTAATTTTATAGTGATAGTCGTCAATCTTTGCAGATTTCTACCACCCTTTATCTGTAATACTGTTTGCGCTTCTTTTTCATGATGTTGCAATCGCAAACATGCTTCTATTACATATATTATGTATAAGCTGTCTGACTATGGACTGAGGAGCAGATTGGTGCCTACTAGCTATCAACTAACCACACGTAGCAGGCCAATCAGATGCCGTTACGTATTCGATTATGGATAACCCGCTATTTTTTTATTTTTTTTTAAAAGGCAGCAACAGGTTCTTCGATATACCACCTCTTGAAAAAGTCGGGTCGGATCCCGATGAAACGCGTTGAGGAGTCACAAGACACACACAGGATCTCCAATTCAGGCATTAAACATCTTTTGAGAAGCCCAATACCTCCAGGTCTTTACGGAGTTCCGGTTGCGTCTGACTTCAGGAAGGACTGAGCTGCATTTGTCATCTCTCATTTGGCCGTCTATGGAGTACCTGTGGTGATATGTTTTACATGCTGAATTGTTTTTAATTTCTTGTACGTTGTTTTTTTAACTTGAGCTTTAGCACTCTAATTAAATACTTTTACCCTTAGAGTGGTTTGCACTCTCTCTTTTGTTCTTTTTTTCCATGTATCATTTTGCCTTTGAGACAGAAAATGCATGTTTGCACAATACTAATGCAGAGATAGAAGCTTACTGTATAAAACTCCCACAGCTCTATTGGAGGACAATGATACACCCTACAAAACAGTTAATACATTTAAAATGCCCTCTTTTAGATGCAACAAATAGATAAATGTAATGTACCTAAAAAAAAACAACTTGTGTGTGGTCATTTTAAAACAGAGTGTAACCACTTTGGATTTGGATGTTTGAGTTTCCCTAAAATTCTTTTTAAAAAGAGGTTTACCATTATTTGTATGTAATAGTTTATTCATGTAAACTGATTTATGTTGCATTTATTTAAAAAAAAAAAAAAAAAAAAAGACTCACAGTCAAGCAACACAAAAGGGTGACAGCTATCTGCACGAAAGTTTGCTTTGTTCTGGAGCATGAAATATTACACTCATTTTCAAAACTTTCCACTGGAAAGTATGTATCTTCTATCATCTTAACATGTCAAAATAAGACACAGTCTGACACCTTCATCACAATTGTTTTCATGCAAAATTCAGTATCCGTCATTAAGATCTGCCTGATTAAATATCTAGCTCCACCACAATTAGTCTGCTTGGAAATCAAGCTGTGGTGATTTGTCAATCACTGCCAAGCCATCCAAACTGGCATTCTGCAATGCCTTATATGGTAAAAAGTTCCTGTAGCCATTGGCAGGAAAATATATATGCTATGCTGCCTGGGTATAATTTGGGTTCTAGAATAAAACTTTTTAAGCACACACACACCATCTAGTTAAAGGGGACACAAGTCAAAATTAAACTTTTACAAATCAGCTAGAGCAGCAATTTTAAACAATTTTCCAATTTACTTCCATTAACAAAACGTTCACAGTCTTTTTATATTTATACTTTTTGGAGTCACCAGCTCCTACAGAGCATGTGCAAGAATTCATAGAACATATGTATATGCATTTGTGATTGGCTGATGGCTGTCACATGATACAATAGACAAAATTGTCAGGAAAAAAAAAATAAAAAATCTACTACTCATTTGAAGTTCAGACTAAGTGCTATATTGCATTGTCTTGTTATCATCATGCACTTGTTGATTTTGCAAATCTACTTTACTGGTTCTTTAAAGAAGTAAAGGGATGTAGCCTGAAAAAGTTTGTGTGTGAAAACCCAGACCAATCAGATTTGCATGTTTTTTCAGAATCTGAGTGCAAATATCACATTCTGGGAACTTAAACAAAATAATCAGTTTGGTACCTAAGAGGTAAACTTGGCTGATTTATTGGGCGACCCGGGTAGGTGTCTGGAGCACTTCATGGCAGGAAATAGTGCTGCCATCTAGTACTCTTGCAAATGTATAACATTCTTGGAAACTGCTGTCATATACTGTTCCAGACACACGCAAGCTCTTGAGCTTTTCAACATAAAATACCAAAAGATAGAAGAAAATATAATGATAGAGCATGCAGTTTTAAACAACTTTTTTTTTTCTATCTGCAAAAGTCCATCATTAAACCATATAAAATGTTCCAAATTAAACAATTTTGTGGTCAGTTACATCACTGAATACAACTGACCTAAAATATAGATGGTTCAATTAAAAATGTTCGATTTCTATAGACCAATATTTGATACCAAAACCTGGCATTAATACAAGTAGCTACAGATACTTACGGTCACGCTGAAAGCCTAGAGCTACTTAGCAAGTGACAACCAGTTTGAACCTAGGGCCACATTCTCAGACCCAACATTATTAAATGGGTGTGGCAAAGTGCTTCTAGGTTGGACAGCTAATGTAGTAACCCCTTTCCGCACTTAGGACGTTCTATGCACTGCACTGGGCTTTAGCGCCCTTAGGACAACATAAAACTTCCTAGCCATTTGTCTGTACTGAAGCCATAGGCGCTTCCTGAATGGGATCGCAGGCTTAAAGGGACACTGTACCCAAAAATTTTCTTTCGTGATTCAGATTGAGCATGAAATTTTAAGCAACTTTCTAATTTACACCTATTATCAAATTTTCTTCATTCTCTTGGTATCTTTATTTGAAATGAAAGAATGTAAGTTTAGATGCCGGCCCATTTTTGGTTAACACCCTGTGTTGTCCTTGCTGATTGGTGGATAAATTCATCCACCAATAAAAAAGTGCTGTCCAGAGTACTGAAACCAAAAAAAAAGCTTAGATGCCTTCTTTTTAAAAAAAATGATAGCAAGAGAACGAAGAAAAATTGATAATAGGAGTAAATTAGAAAGTTGCTTAAAATTGCATGCTCTTTCTGAATTACAAAAGAAAAAATTTGGGTACAGTGTCCCTTTAAGGGGGTGGTGACACAATCCCATCACTGAAATCACACAATCGCAATTTTTACTTATTAGCTTACATCGGAACTTCTCTGGGCGGGAAGGGGTTAAGAAACCAATATGTGGATAAACACAAATAGTAGTAATGTAATGTATGTGTGTGGGGGGGGGAATACAGGGTTAGTGCCGATGTTTTGTGGCATAAAACAAGCAAAATAGGCGCTATGGAAGTAAGAGATTATAGATCTCCATGAAAAGCTACCACTGTACTGAATGGTATCAGCCATTTCTAAAACTGCTCTTTCCAAACTTATCACACTTTTATTTCTAACAGTAAACCCATCTACATAACTTTCAGTACATATTCTGTGCCTAACACCACTGCAGCAACAAAGCACTGAAGTTCCTTGTAATTTATTATGTGTGCATATATTCACTACAGGAAATTCCTACTAGACGAGGAAGAGTAAAAATAACCTAATACGCAAAATGTACACGCATGCTAAAAGAAATATATCATATTATTTACATAATAAACAGATATTCTAATCCATGGCTAAAGTGTTTAAAATAAAACTAATCTAAAAGCCCTTTTTAAAAAAAAAAAAAAAAAATGCAGTCTCCTGAAAAAAAAACTATCCTATTTTTTGAAAACAACTTAAATTCTTTCTGAATTAAGATTTGTGTTTTAGCTAAAACACAACTTATTCTTAAAATATTTTAAAATGCTCTTTCGCTGTATAGTTTCTAGAAAACACAGAAATTTTTATATATATATATATATATATATATACACACACATATATACACACACACACACATCTGAATCATGAAGGAAAATAATGGGTTTCATATGCAATAGTAAAATAATCTATAGTGCTTTTTATTGCATGTCTCCTTGTGTAACCCTGCAGAGGTTGAAAGTATATTGCAAAGTTGTTTAATTATGTAGAACAAAATATTTTATATCAAAATCTCAACTGCTTATGGTCCCTTTAAATCCCACTCCAGTGTAGCAAACCACCTACTCCTGCACTGGAAATCATTATGCTCCTGATTGACCTACCAGCAGCAAATAAACACGTAATTAGGATCACACAATGGTACAAATACCCTAGTGTATTAATGCATTTTATTATTGCCATTTTGTGTCCCTTTAAAAGTAAATATATTTTGACTGGTGCCAGTATACGAAAGCTATAAAGCAATTTCCATAAGTGCTCAATTTCACACTCACTTCTCAAGTACATGTGTGAGCTATCGTGTCTGCAACAACAGAAGATGGTATATAAAATAGAAAAATAACATGTTTCTCAAAGCCATGATTTACCTTACTTGAAAAAGTGAGGGTAAGTTTGATAAAAAATTGTTTAACACATTCAAGTAGTTGTTGAACAATATAACAGTTATAAATTAAAAGCCCCTAAAAAGGACTGTGAGAAGATATGAGAATTATGATGAAGAAAAAGGAGAAGAAAAAAAAAATAGTATTAAGCAGAAGATTTAAACTACAGAAACCATTCAAATAAGAAACAGTTAAAATGATATTTTAAATGATCGTTGAAGGCTGTTATGACTGGCAATTTGCTCTGGTGAAATAAAATGTGCAATTAAATGTTATGTATCTTTTGCATGTATCCTGAACTAACAATAGAAAGAGAGACTCTCTGATGGCTAATAAAAAGATGCCTTAATATGAAGGGATAGAGAAACATATTTATATAATAAATTCAAGTTTCTTAAACAATGAAAAACGGTTTACAACTTAAAAATCAGAGTATAGTCTCTTATGTAGAATAAAGAAAAACAGCATAGGTAAGGGATACTCAATTACATGCTCTTTCCTTAAAAAAATGCACTAATGCAGATACAATAAACATTCAATATATCACACAAATCAGTATTTTCAGGTCTACCCTCAAGCAATTATAACAGGCCAGATTATATTTCCTTGACTATGCTGGTCAGCTGTTCGCTCACTGACTCACCTGTAATCAGGTAGGGAAATCCTGAGAATCTGAACTGTTAAGGACTGGGTAAGAAATATCATATAAAGTTTGTCAAAGGGAAAGTGCCAGATATAGGACAACAGTGAAATATCATAAGGATACTATAACATGGTGAAATAATATTTCAGGTAGAATGTACTACATTCAGCTTTGCCACAATGAAATGAGTCTGACAAGCTGTTTAGGTGATGAAGTTAGATGCAGAAATTTGTTTTTATCTAATGTGATATATTAAAGAATTATATGTAGGTTGTGTGTTTACTTTCTCTGTAAATTGCTTTTCTTAGTATGTGTTGCTCTCTTTCCAAAAATTTGCTGTCTTCGCATTCAGTAAAGCAAGGTTTTAAAATAAATTCCTGAAAACAGAAACTATGTATGATAAATGCTATTTGTTTCAAATTCTAAGTTATAAATGATTGTCTCTTGTTTTTTAACCTAATTATAATTACATGTTGCAGTTGGGGTACTTAAAAAGGGACACTAAACCCAAAAATGTTCTTTCATGATTCAGATAGAGCATGGAATTTTAATCAACTTTCTAGTTTACTCCTATTATTAATTTTTCTTCGTTCTCTTGCTATCTTTATTTTCAAAGCAGGAATGTAAATCTTAGCAGACAGCCCATTTTAGGTTCAGCACCATGGATAGCACTTGCATTAACCCACCAATTAGCAAGCATAACCCAGGTTCTCAACCAAAAATGGGCCGGCTCCTATGCGTCACATTCCTGCTTTTTAAATAACGATAGCAAGGGAACGAAGAAAAATTGATAATAGGAGTAAATTAGAAAGTTGCTTAAAATTGCATGCTCTATCTGAATCGAGAAAGAAAAAAAATTGGGTTTAGTGTCCCTTTAAGTCAAACATGTATGCCTGTAGGGATACTTGCTATAGAAAGGTTGAGAAACACTACCCTAAGCTACAATGACATAAAAAACATCTATGTAATATAGTCCAAATCTATTCATACACAACCATGTAAATAAGGAGCAAAAAGGATGTAGGACGTATACAGATGACATCACTTGAACACCCTGGGTGTACATTACATCACTGGGATCCAACCAATTATAATAAGATCCAAGTATATAAAATGAAAGTATTACCAATTAATATCTATTAGCAATATTGCAACCCATATGCCACCTAAAAACTTTAAGAAGAACAATTTGGGATTTTTAAAGTGCTATACTTATTCCTTATAGCAGCTTGTGACAAGATGGTTCAGAATCTCTGGTTTAGATAATAAGACTAAAAGTGATTTACATAATTATAAAATAATTAGAATGGTCAGAGGCATAATGTGTAGTCTTGATTTGTGTTTCTCCTAATTTATACCATTTTGATTACACTACACCCTAAATAATGTATTATAACATGATAAATAAGACACTCATAAAACAATGACATTTATCACTAAACAGTACTACAATAGATCAAATGTTTTAATTGCTCGAGGCAAAAGCACGCACAGGTGTTTAATGAGGCAAGCAGCAAGGTGAAGGTTAATGCCCATTGTCAGACATCACAATCCAATCAAAGAGCTGAGCGTTCCCCGTTCCCAAACAACTAATCCGCCTCCTCTTCCCCGGCACCTGGGAGAGTTCAGCTCTCGGTGACATCACCACACGTTACGGTCGCCCTGGTCACAGAGGTGGCCAGTCCCCTGCCACTCAGGCAACCTCCTGTGCCATACAACAGAAGCACAGGCTTTATAGGCCCACTTTAAACTGCTGTTTAACCACTTGGCTTCTGAAACGCATTGCTTAAAGTCCTTCTCTGGCAGCCAAAGGGTTAAAATGGAGGTTCAGCTCCTTTAACCCCCCTCTAAAACGGGGGAGGGGTGAGAAGCACAAACTTTAAAAGGGAATCCCCTCAAATGGAAAAGCATAGAATATTTATAAGACAAAGCGAATTATAAATGCACAGATACAGATCACCAGCATGACTTCTTTGCAAAGGAATGTAAAACTCCTAGTTAAAAAAACCCATTTACTTCCTGCAATGCAACAACACAAAACATAGCTTTGCTTTAGGTCTCAATGGTTTTAAATAACGGTTTTCTAATTGTGACAAGTGGAAACCTAAAATTAGCTGCACAGCCAAAAACTAAAATAAAAATATTTCCACGTTAAGCTATGCGACTTCACTAGGGACACATAGGGTGGGGTTGTGTGCATGACTCTGCAATAACAATAATAATCATCATGAGGGTTATAAAAAGTTGTATAAAAAGAAGTAAAAAAGGAACAAACAGAGAGTAGGGATACCCAGTACAGAACAACCCCGCCTCCTCCTCCTTCCCCAGAACTCAACTCACCATACACCCTGCATAAGAGCAATAGTGCAAGGGCGCATTGGGGGGATTCCAGGCGGGTGGTATGGGATCTGCTTCTCCTGCACGCCATGCTCCCGCAGTAGTAATCCCCCTTGATTTTCCCAACTGCAGCTGCCCCGATCACAACGCGGCTCCCAGCCTCACAATGCTTGCAAATGGGGAGGTGGTTGGCTGGGATGCGCCACACAACCCGAGCCGACTGGGAGGGGCCAGGCCAGACAGAGCTCAGAGGTCACCCGTTTACTGAGAGCATGGGTACCCTATGTCACCGCATGTGTGCTTGCTTCACCCAAACAGCACAATCCCTGCACAGCACTTCTACAACAGCTCGGCTCCTCTCTTGCTTTTCTTCCTCCTCTTTTTTTTTATTCCGCCTTCGCTTCTGTAGCAGAGGCGCTCTTGTTGTTAGGTAAATCAGTGCTGAGCACAGTCCAAAGTGCGAAAGCCGAGATGTGTTTCTGTAAAAGGAGAGGCGGTTACGTATTCATTACACGTTCCTTTGCTAAAAAGAAATCTGACCACAACAGCTATGTCTTTTTTTTTTCTTCTTTTCCACGGAGACTAAATATTTGTGGTTTTTTTCATGAGTATCCCCCATCACAAATGCCAGCTGCACTACCCTTGTGTCTGTTTAGTAATTGTATCTAGGTATTAAGCGTCTTACATATGTCATATCTTCTATTATTCCTTCTGAACTTGGGAGTCTTACAAATTCTTTAATGTTCTGAGGAGAAAGTTGAGTTAGTAGGTTATAGAACAGTGTGTTATAGTTTTGGGTAATGTTTAAGCACTGAATCTGACCATTGTTTCAAGAATAAACTATGTGCTCCAATCTAATCAATTTTAATGTATACACAGATTTTTATTTTTTTAATAGTAACAATTTGAAATCATTTCCGGTCAATATGCAGCTAATATAGGGGTTTATCACAATCTAGGATAATTATCTGAATTAGAAAAGAAAACTGCTCTCTCCAATCATAGGAAGTTAAAGGGCCAGTAAACCCACAAAATAATGTTATATAATTCTGCACATAGTGCAGAATTACATATCAGCTTATTGCCAGCTTTTTACCTTAAAGGATTTCAGAGAAATTTTCCTACGAAAATTACTTTTACAGTACGCCGCTCCTGGCTCTACCGAGCGGGTCAGTTTGTTTTCCCTAACCGCATTGGAGACACTGTATATTCACAGCCGCCCCGAGCGCACCATTAAACTCAATGTAGCTTGCTTGTGCTACCAGAGCGGGAGCGAGCTACGTTGAGTTTAATGGCGCAGCATGTCCGATGCGCTTAGGGAAAACAAACTGACCTGCTCAGTAGAGCCAGGAGTGGTGTACTGTAAAAGTCATTTTCGGAAGAAAATTTCTCTAAAATCCTTTCAGGAAGAAAGCTAGCGCTAAGCTAATGTTATATAATTTTGCACTATGTGCAGAATTATATAACATTATTTTGTGGGTTTATTGGCCTTTTAAAAACTTTATTAACAAACAAGCTGTTTGCTAATAACGTTTTTTTAATTCCCATGATTAGAGAGTGCAGCTTTCTTTATTATTTCTGATGTGTAATAGACAAATAGAGCAATGGGGATGCTCTGAAAGTTAGCACCCATTTAGATGTGGCTTAGGCTGTGACACACTGCAAGCAGAGCGGCGTGCAGCGTGTAGATTCGGATGTGCGCGCTGAGTGTGTCCTGCCTTTTCATCTCTGAGCACTCTGCCCTGTCAGGTTGCGTAGCTGAGCTTCCAGAGATGAAATATTTGAACTTCAGAAGCGGTGCAATTTCGCCTCCCGCCGCATCACTGCAGTGTGTCACAGCCTTTATGGACATGCATATGGGATAGTGCTGGTCCTTATTTGTGTTTGTACTAAAGGCTGGGACTCACTGAGAGCAGCGTGATGAAACGGCTGTGTGTGCTCAGTGTGTCCTTACTTTTCATCTCTGAACACTCAGAGTTGAAATATTTGATCATCAGAAGTGGCGCAAAGCAGCTGCTTCACCTCGCGCCGCATCACTTTCAGTGTGTCATAGCCTTAAAGGGACAGTATACACCAATTTTCATATAACTGCATGTAATAGGCACTACTATAAATAATAAAATGCACAGATACTGATCTTAAAATCTGGTATAAAACTGTTTAAAAACTTACTTAGGAGCTCCCAGTTTAGCTCTGTTAAAAAGGTTACTGGAACACCCACTGCAAGTGGGAAATATCAGACCCTCCCCTTGCATATGAAAAGACCCTTTACACAAACAGGAGCCAGCTGGAGTAGGTATACATCAGTATTCTAAAACTTTGGGGCTTGGTTAAGAGTCTGAAAATCAGAGCAATGATATTTAAAAAAATAAGCAAAACTATACATAAAAAAAACGGGGCTATATAAATGGATCATCTATAAAATTTATGCAAAGAAAAATCTAGTGTATAATGTCCCTTTAATAATTATCGATGAGCTCTTTTTAGACATTTTTAGAAAATTGGCAACTGCTCCCAGGCATTCAGCTCTTTTTGGAGCTGGATTTCTTTTTGTGAAAGTGCAAAACACAAAGATGTGGATTTGCACAGATCTTTGTGTGTTGCACTTTCACAAGGAGAAATCCGGCTCCAAAAAGAGCCAAGGACCACGGGCAGCAGACATTTTCTGCTTTCATTGTTAAAGGGATAGTCAAGTAAAAAAAAAACTTTCGTGATTTAAATAGGGCATCTAATTTTAAACAACTTTCCAATTAACTTTTATTACCAATTTTGCTTTGTTCTCTTGGTATTCTTATTTGAAAGCTAAACCTAGGAGGTTCATATGCTAATGTCTTAGACCTTGAAAGCCACCTCTAATCTGAAATCATTTTGACAGTTTTTCACCACTAGAGGGTGTTAGTTCATGTGTTTCATATAGGTAACATTGAGCTCAGGCACGTGAAGCTCCTAGGAGCAAGCACTGATTGGCTAAAATGCAAGTTTGTCAAAAGAACTGAAATAAGGGGGCAGTTTGCAGAGCCATAGATACAAGGTAATCACAGAGGTAAAAAGTATATTATTATAACTGTGTTGGTTATGCAAAATTGGGGAATGGGTAATAAAGGGATTATCTACATTCTTAAACAACAGAAATTCTGGTGTTTACTGTCCCTTTAACATAATATAACAAAGGCACATGTCTAGTTCTTTTCAACATGAACCAAACCACAATCAGCATCACTTTTTTCATCATCAGTTCGGTGAAAAATTGTCCTATAAATTATCAACTGATTAGTAAACATGGTTATTTTACCATCTAAGGTTATCCAGAAAACTTGGACCATTGGGGAAGCCTGAGGACAGGTTTGAAAACCAGTGCGATAGAGCAGGAAATTTTAAGCAACTTTCTAATTTACTCCTATTATCAATTTTTCTTTGTTCTCTTGCTATCTTTATTTGAAAAAACAGTAATTTAAGCATAGGAGCTGGCCCATTTGCTTTCATGGGCCAGCTTCTATGCTTACTTTCCTGCTTTTTCAATTAAAGATAGCAAGAGAATGAAGAAAAATTGATAATAGGAGTAAATTAGAAAGTTGCTTATAATTGCCTGCTGTATCTGAATCGTCAAAGAAAAAAAATTGGAGTTGTGTCCCTTTAACAATATATTTAACAGCTAAAAATGACTTGATAACTCTGGAGAACATTTTTCATTAAAGAGTAGCCCCAAAAGTGTTTGAATGTTACATTGGTTTTGCACAAAACACACTGATATTACCCAAGCCATACTGGATATCATTAGTAACCAATGTCACTAAACAGATACAAATGCAACCTACTTAAAAAAATAAAGCTAAAAAATTAAGCATTTTTATACTAAGGCCAAATCCGAAGCCACACAGGCCCACTATACCAATAATGTGTCTGTACAAATCTTCTAAAAAGACTTGGAAACTAGGCATGTGCATTCAGAGGTTTCGGATGCCTCAGAATGCAGAAGAAGGTGGTAGCTTGTGGCGTTCGGGTCTTTTTGGAGCCAGATTTCTTCTTGTGAAACTGCAACACTAAGATCTGTGCAAATCCAGATCTTAAAGGGACAGTCTAGTCCAAAATAAACTTTCATGATTCAGATAGGGCATGTCATTTTAAACCATTTTCCAATTTACTTTTATAACCAATTTTGCTTTGTTCTCTTGGTATTCTTAGTTGAAAGCTTAACCTAGGAGGTTCATATGCTAATTTCTTAGACCTTGAAGGCCACTTCTTTTCAGAATGCATTTTAACAGTTTTTCACCACTAGAGGGTGTTTGTTCATGTTTTTCATATAGATAACACTGTGCTCATGCACGTGAAGTTATCTGGGAGCCAGCAGTGATTGGCTAAACTGCAAGTCTGTCAAAAGAACTAAAATAAGGGGGCAGTTTGCGGAGGCTTAGATACAAGATAATCACAGAGGTAAAAAGTATATAAATATAACTTTGTTGGTTATGCAAAACTGGGGAATGGGTAATAAAGGTATTATCTATATTTTAAAACAATAAAAATTCTGGTGTAGACTGTCCCTTTAATGTGTTGCACTTTTACAAAAAGAAATCCGGCTCTGAAAAGACCCGAAAACGGCAAGGAGCCACCTTCTACTGCATTTCGAAGGCTTACGACCCCCTCCTAAAGCGTATGCCTAATGCAGACATATCCCTATGGATTTTGAACATAGCAGTTTAATTGCACATATGTTGCCTATTAACATCACTACTCACTATTAAAGGGATAGGGAATTCAAAATTAAACTTGCATCATTCAGATAGAGTATGTGATTTTAAGACAATTCTAAATTCACTTCTATTTTCAAATGTGCTTCATTCTCTTGGTATCCCTTACTGAAAAATAATACACATAAATCCTACATTAGTGGGAGCTAGCTGCTGATTTGTGCCTGCACATATTTGTCTCTTGTGATTGGCTAACAAGATGTGTTTAGCTAGCTGCCAGTACTTCCATACTGTTCCTTCAGCAAAAGATAACAAGAGAATGAAGAACATTTTACATCAGTAGTAAATTGGAAAGTTGTTTAAAATTGTATCTTCTATCCAAATCCTGAAAGAAAATTGTGGGATTTCCTGTCCCTTTAAAGGGGATTTATCAACAATCAGGCCCTTCAACCTGCAATGTAATTGATAAACCCTAGAAATCGCAATTTTGTTTGTCATTAATTGTACACATTTGATTTTTGGATTACAAAATCATGAGATTAATAATGCAGATAAAGATTTTGTGTTGTTTACAGAAGGTAATAAGACAAGCTTTAAAGGGACAGTATACACCAATTTTCATATAACTGCATGTAATAGTCACTACTATAATAAGTATGCACAGATACTGATATAAAAAATCCAGTATAAAACCTTTTAAAAACTTACTTAGAAACTCCCAGTTTAGCACCGTTGATGAGGTTAGCCTGGGACACCCACTGAAAGGGGCTGGAAAACCAGGAAGAACAGAAACTCCTCCCTCCCCTGCATATGAAAAGACGGATTATACAAAAAGGAGCCAGCAGGAGTTTAGAAACAAGCATATACATCTGACACTTTGGGGGTTGGTGAGGAGTCTGAAAATCAGCACATTGTTATTAAAAAGTAAGCAAAATTATACATTGTTACAAAAACACTCCCAGATTGGCTATAAAAATTGATCATTTCCAAAACATTTATGCAAAGAAAAATCTAGTGTACAATGTCCCTTTAAGGATATTAAAGGCAGAAACATTTTAGAATTGTGATAACTGGGAAAAATGCCCTAAAAATACTGACTGACTTAGAGAAATCATTATCTATTTAAAACAAGTGCAATATTGTGATCAATCCCTTTATCTTAAAACACATTTGAATTAGAAAACAAATGTAACAGTACAATCTTGTTAAAGAGACAGTAAACACAGAATTTTTATTGCAAGAATAAAAACATTGTTATTTAAATAATAAACCATCAACTTACACACACATTACATTATTTTTATCCTTTTGTTATTAAACTGACTTTGACTATTTAAAGGGATATGAAACGCAAAGTTTTTCTTTCATGATTCAGATAGAGCATATGATTTTAAACAACTTTACAATTTACTTCTATTGTCTAATTTGCTTTGTTCTCTTGGTGTCCTTTGTTGAAGAGCATATCTAGATATGGGAGCTAGCTGCACATATATACCTCTTATCATTGGTTTACCACTGTGCTCAGCAAACTCTCAGTAGAGCATTGCTGCGCATTCAATAAAATATACCAAGGAAATGAAGCTAAATTAATAACAAGTTAATTTGAAAGTTGTTAAAAAGTGTATGTTCTATCTGAATAATGAAAGATGAAAAAAAATTGTGTTTCTTGTCCCTTTAATCATTTTATTGCCCTTCATGATATTCCTCCATGTTGTATCATAGAGGGGTACCAAGCTCTTGAACGCACATGGAAGCAGGCACAAGGAGATTGACCCTGAAGGCAAAATTACATGCACATCTACAGCGGGAACGTCATCATCAACGATCACGGGAAAGAGAAATAGAAATATGCTAATCGAGACAATAAAGAGAACTGTGCAGGTGTTCTATCAAGGACTCCAATACATCGAAAACCCCAATCTGACGTAATTTCTGGTGAATCCATACAGCTGATTGGTCCGTATCCAGTGAGTGACAGGACTCACAACCAATCAGATGGGGACTGCAATCGCCTATCTACACTATCTATTTTGCCTCCGCCTGGGAGGTTCAAGGGGGGTGTATGCCAGAGGATCGGCGGTGCGCCCCCCCATACAGAGGCAAAACAGATATTAACATAGAAGACTTACCAGAAGTGACATCAGATTGGAGTTTTCGAAGAATTGGAGTTCTTGACAGAACACAGGCAATCGGATTGATCTTGCATAAGTAGAATTATGCAGATTATGCCGCCCCTGAAATTTTAGGAGGCTGGCTTGAGTTTGACACTCTGCAATATTTAGACGATTTTTAAGTGATTATTTAATATTACATTTTATTAAATAATATCCATATACTTTACTATTAATTAAAAATGTGCTATTGAGATATACTAGTAAAACATTTTATAAAAAACGTTTTCTGGTACTTTAAAACAAATGAAAGTCTATATTAAACAGGCATCTCACAGATTTTTAAAGTAGGTGACCGTTATGGAAGATAAATATTCACAGCCAAAGAGAAACTAAAACATTACAGATAATTCATTATTGACAATTATTGACTAATTTGGGTGCAAATAGTTTTTTCCCCTACTTAACTAGTAATACTATTTTATGATGTGTGTAATTAATTTCAAATCAGTTTGATTAATTATATAGTTGTAAAGTCCGAACTATTGATTGCAATGATAAATGAACATTTGAATCACAATTAATTTGTGTAAATGTTTGTTTATACGCGTGATCAGAGCATTGTTCTTTTGTCCATTAAACATTTAAAGAATATGGTTTATTAAAATTTATACTGAAAATGGATAAGAACTTTAGCAATGAAAATAAGTTGTTGGAACAGCCAAGAAATAACAATTAAAACATGCAAAATTGTGTATTCCAAGGTTTAGAATTTAAACAATAAAAAAAAAAAATCCCCTGAATAGTTGCTGGAAAGTGTTTTCTTATTGATCAGAATGCCAATGTTCAATTATTGCCTAACAGATGAAAAGTGCTATTTTTGTGGTGCAAATGAGTTTGAAAAGCATAAGATAATTAAAATATTTCTGTTTGTTTAAATTATATGAAATATGTGCAAAATCGAAAACACCACAGAAATCCATGCAATGGACATTTTTTTTTTACTAATTTAAATAAACCACGTTTTAAATGGGAGGATATGTAAGTTTCTTACTTGTAAGAGTAAGTTGCTAAAAAGAAAAAAATGAAAAAAGATGATATGGTATTACTTGTTGAGGTTTATGTTCATGTTGGGTATATGTATATATATATCTTTAAAGCCAGAGTTTAAATGGTCAAACACTGGAATTTTATGTACACAGCAGTGCATTTAAAAGGAATACTAAACCCAATTTTTTTAATGATTTAGATAGAGCATGCAATTTTCAGCAACTTTCTAATTTACTCCTATTATCAATTTTTCTTCGTTCTCTTGCTATCTTTAATTAAAAATCAGAAATTTTAATCTTAGGAGCCAGTCCATTTTAAGTTCAGAACCCTGGATAGGACTTGCTAATTGGTGACTACATTTAGCAAACCAATAAGCAAGTATAACCCAGGTTCTCAACCAAATGAGCCGGCTCTTAAGCTTTACATTAGTGCTTTTTAAATAAAGATAGCAAGAGAATGAAGAAAAAATAATCATAGGAGTAAATTAGAAAGTTGCTTACAATTGCTGCTCTATCTGAATCATTAAAGGGACACTCAGGTCAAATTCAATTTTCATGATTCAGATACAGCATGTAATTTTAAACAACTTTCCAATTTACTTCCATTAAAAAAATGTGCAGTCTTTTATATGTACACTTTTTGAGTCACCAGCTGCTACTGAGCATGTGCAAGAACTCAGACTATACGTATATGCATTTGTGATTGGCTGATTGCTATCACATGGTACAGGGGGAGTGCAATGGACATAACTTTGAAATTTGTTAGAAAAAAATCTAATACTCATTTGAAATTCAGAGTAAATGCTATTGTATTGTCTTGTTATCTTGCATTTGTTGATTATGCAAATCTACTGTGTTTACTGGTCCTTTAAAGAAAACATTTGGGTTTAGTGTCCCTGTAAACCCTTAGTGACCACAGCACTTTTCAATTTTCTGACCGTTTGGGACCCAGGGCTATTTTTACATTTCTGCAGTGTTTGTGTTTAGCTGTAATTTTCCTCTTACTCATTTACTGTACCCACACATATTATATACCGTGTTTCTCGCCATTAAATGGAATTTCTAAAAATACCATTATTTTCATCATATCTTATAATTTACGATAAAAAAATTATAAAATATGATGAAAAAATTGAAAAAAACATATTTTCTAACTTTGACCCCCAAAATCTGTTACACATATACAACCACCAATTCTAAATAGTTTCTACATTTTGTCCTGAGTTTAGAAATACCCAATGTTTACATGTTCTTTACTTTTTTTGCAAGTTATAGGGCAATAAGTACAAGTAGCACTTTGCTATTTTCAAACCATTTTTTTTCCAAAAGTAGCAATAGTTACATTGGAACACTGATATCTGTCATAAATCCATGAATAACCCTTCACATGTATATATTTTTTTTTAAAAGAAGACAACCTAAGGTATTAAACTTTGGGTATTTTGACTCTATTTATGCAACCATTTTACCACCAATCTATGCCAAATTTTGAAAGAAAAAGAAAAACGTGGTGATTTTTTGACAAAATAGCAATTCAAGAATACATTTACTGAGAACGTTAAAGGGACACTGAACCCAATTTTTTTTTTCTTTCGTGATTTAGATAGAGCATGCAATTTTAAGCAACTTTCTAATTTATTCCTATTATCAATTTTTCTTCATTCTCTTGGTAACTTTATTTGAAAAGCAAGAATGTAAGTTTAGATGCCAGCCCATTTTTGGTGAACAAACTGGGTTGTTTTTGCTGATTGTCGGATTAATTTAACCGACCAATAAACAAGTGCTGTCCAGGGTTCTGATAAAAAAAAATAGTTTAGATGCCTTCTTTTTCAAATTAAGATAGCAAAAGAACGTAGAAAAATTGATAATAGGAGTAAATTAGAAAGTTGCTTAAAATTGCATGCTCTATCTGAATCACAAAATATTTTTTTTTGGTTCAGTATCCCTTTAAGC
Source organism: Bombina bombina (assembly GCF_027579735.1). Classification (NCBI taxonomy): domain Eukaryota; kingdom Metazoa; phylum Chordata; class Amphibia; order Anura; family Bombinatoridae; genus Bombina; species Bombina bombina. The sequence goes on along the minus strand of NC_069501.1, from coordinate 523,027,863 downwards.
GTTACTGCCAAATAACACCCCAATATGTGTTCAGAAACATCTCCTGAGTACAGTGATACCACCCATGTCTAGGTGTGTCGGGTTGTCTGGGGGCTAAAAGGCCTTTTTTTTTTTTAGGGGGCGCATTCCAGTTTTCCAACTTGGAATTTTCACATCTGTCATCATGCACACATGTCCTATTTGGTTAATTTCTGAATCCGGCCAATCTAATTTGCTTCCATAAAGCCATATATTTTTTAAAAGTAGGCACGCTAGGGTATTTGAAATGCTGGTATTTTAACACTTTCTATGCACTAATTCAACCACCAGTCTTTGTCAAACTTTTGGGTAGTCATTTTTTTGTTTTATTTTTCACACACATTGTACTTTAGGCATAGATTCTTAGTTCCTGTTATGTGTTACTGCAAGAAAAACACCTCAATATGTGTTCAACAACATCTCCTGAGTACAGTTATACCACCGATGAATAGGGTTGTTGAGTTCTCAGGGGGCTAAAAGGCCTTAATTTTAGGGGGCGCATTCCGATATTCCAACTTGGAATTTTTACATCTGTCACTGTCATCATGTACCCTTGTCCTATTTGGGACATTTCTGAAGCCCGCCAATGTAATTTACCCTCATTAAACCATATGTTTTTGAAAAGTAGACACCCTAGGGTTTTTGAAATGCTGGTATTATAACACTTTCCATGCACTAATTCAACCACCAGTCTTTGTCGAACTTTTGGGTAGTCATTTTTTTGTGTTATTTTTCACACACATTATATTTTAGGCATGGATTTTCAGTTCCTGTTATGTGTTACTACCAGATAACACCCCAATATTTGTTCAACAAGATCTCCTGAGTACAGTGATACCACCTATGCATAGTTTTGTTGGATTGTTTGGGGTTTGCAATGCCAAACTTCTTACATGTGTTTGTGATGTTTAAAAATTTTACATATCTTATTTGACTATCTTCTTTTGGTGGGCCTTTTTAAATAACCCAATTTATTTGCTCGCCATAAACGTGCATATATTTCAGAAGTTGAGACCCCAAGGTATTCTACATGGGGTGTTATGATGCCTTTGATGCAACTGTTTTAGCCCAAAAAATGGAGAAAGTGTGTGGTGGTATTTTTTCATTTTTACACACACATTGCTTTTTGGCTATGATTTAGGAGAGCCTGTTGTAAGTTATTGCAAAAAAACATTTCAGGTTGTTTTCTGTAAGACCTCCTGAGTACACCTATGCCCCCCATGCATAGGTTTGCCAGGATTTTGGGAAGGTTCAGTTACAATTGTATGACTTGTAATTTGAGTTGGAAGTGAGAGTATTTCTTCTGATAGGCCTATCTTAAATTTGGGGCCTATTGCATACCCCAGTTTTATTTATTGCCATGAAAGTGTATATATTTGAAATGTTGACACCCCAAGGTATTGTATATGGTGTGCTTTGATGCCCTTGATGCAACCATTTTAGCCAAAAAAAAATGGAGAAAGTGTATGGTGGTAATTTTTCAATTTTCATTTTACACACACATTGCTTTTTGACTATGATTTAGGAGAGCCTGTTGTAAGTTATTTAAAAAAAAAAACCTCCAGGTTGTTTTCTGCAAGACCTCCTGAGTACACCTATGCCCCCCATGTGAAATGTCAAAATCTGGCACAGTAAAAGTAATAAATAAATAAAACTCTAACAGTGAACATAACCAAAAAAGGAAAACGGCAATTTTTTTTTTTTTTTTTTAAATGGACCATTGTATGATACCACTTGAAGCAGTCCCCAATGCAGAGTCCAGGGTGTCCAGGACAATAAGGACAGTGATATATTGTGTCCTTTCTCTGCCCCCTCTTGGCACAGACTCTGCATTTTTTTTAGGTTTTTGCTTTGCGGTAGTAGGGGGGTAGCCCCAACTCTGCTCTCTCCCATCACCGCCCGGGGAGCAGGTGCATCTTGGTACAAAATCCCCAAAATGATCTGGAGCTGAAACTGTAAAAAAGTCAGTTTCATTCCGGGGTTGTCTTTTTTGAACAACAAAAAAGTGTAGTGGGTTGCAATCTGCATTAAGTAAATTGTAACCTTTTTGTACCAGGCCCTTGTCTTCCGCATAATTAGGTAGGGCTGCAGCAGCTGATCTGACAGATCAATCCCACCCATATGCTGGTTATAAGCCTTGATGCACACTGGCTCTTTATAATGCCCATCAGCATAGTCAATGCCCAGAATTTTTTAAATTCAGGCACATCGATTGGGGCCCATTGCTGCTTTGCCAAATATGTGTCAGGCTTTGCAGCACGGAACTGATGGGCATATAAATTAGTTTGAGTGACAATGTTCCCTAATACATCATCACCCAGAAACACCTCCAGAAACTGTTAGGGGCTAAATCCTGCAACATCCATATTGATGCCAGGATTTGCTGTGAAGGGTGGGATATCTGGCCTCTGGTGATGAGGCGTTACCCACTCTTCAGCGTCAATGGCAGCAACACGCCTCCTTCTGGCAGGGGGGCTAGCAGCCACCGATATATCACTATCAGTTAAGACTGTATCTAATGATGTATCTGAGCATATGTTAGGGTCAAAATTGGGGTCTGAATCAGACATAGAGGCATCTGACTCTGATGCAAGGATGGCATATGCCTCCTCAGCATTTTATATTCTCTGTGACATTATTTTATCTGTCACAGAAAAAAAAAATTACTAAAAAAAAATCCACACAAAATTTAAATTAACTAAATGGCTCTGAAAAGAGCCTTTGGGTCTCACAAAAAAAAATACTAAAAAAACAAATTAACCCCTAAAAAATGCAGACAGCAAAAAAGTACAGCTATGCTATTGCTGGTGATTTATAATGATCACTGGCAAACTAGGGGTTAATGGCTCTGAAAATTAAATTAAACTAGCTAAATGGCTCTGAAAAGAGCTCTTGGGTCTCACAAAAAAATACTAAAAAAATTAACCCCTAAAAAATGCACAGACAGCAAAAAAGTGCATATATATATTAGATATATTAGATAAATGTCTCTCTCCTCAACACAGATCTCTCTCTCTCTCTCCCACAAAAACGCAAGTGAGGAGAGGGAGGGAGATCCACACTGGTCAGAGTCAATATTTACAAATATTGACATGATCAGACAAATGTGATATTTTATTATCATTTTTTTTATTTTGGTAAGCTCAGATCGGATGACCCTAGCCTGCCCCTATGATGAGAAAGGCTAGGGACACCCCCAAAGGCCCCATGATGCACTGGACATAATCTTTGAAGCCTCATGGGGGTGGGGGAGGGGGGGCTATATAGGTCTTTTATTTTATATAAAATACATATTTATTTTTATTTATTTTATTACTAGGTGCCTTGACTAACCTAGGCACTCAGCACAAAAGCAGAGCATCGGAAGCCTGTCCGATCGCTTCCGATGCTCTGCTAGACTGCCGGGCTCCACGTGGAGCGAAACCGGAAGTGATCACTCATGGGGAGTGATCAATCCGGGTCCCGACATCGAGGCATCGCTGCAATACTGTTAGAGCAGCTGGAAGCAATCTCGATCGCTTCCAGCGCTGAGATTAGCTGACGACGTGCAAGGTACATCCTTGGTCATTAACAATCGTTTTTGTAGGACGTACCCTGTAGGTCGTCAGTCGTTAAGGGGTTAAATAACACTAGAAATATTTCAATATGCTTATATTTTGCAAATATATATACATATTTTAAAAGATATAACTGCTTTGAAAGTATACAGAGAAGGTGCAGCTTATTACTATGGACCTATTCATTTAACAAAAGTTTAAAAATTTGAGGATGCTCAAAGTTTGTTTCAAAATACTACTAATTGATTACTCAAACAAGGAATTTTCATGTAATTTTATTTTTAAAGGGACATTTTCATTATCGGTTTAGCAAAAAATTGCCCTATACTTAACATGTGCTAGTCCTGTCTGGTAGATCACAATCTAATTTCTTGATACATAAAAGACCACTCAATGCAATATAATTGTATAATTAACAATTTCAAATAAGCAGTAGATGTTTTTCTGACAAATTTATTTTTTCTCCTATTTTCCAGGCCCCTTGTATCATGTGACATACATCAGCCAATCACAGACTAGTATTCGTATACCCTGTGAGATTGTGCACATGCTCATTAGGATCTTGTTTCCCAGAAAGCGTGCATATAGAAAGACTGTGCAAAATTTGATAATGGAATTAAATTGGAAAGTGTCTTAAAACTGCATGCTCCATCTGAATCATAACATTTTATTTTGATTTGTGTCCCTTTCATGGTTCAGATAGTTCATGCAGTTTTAAACAACTTTTTAATTTACCTCTCTTATCAAAATTTCTTCATTCCCTTGGTATCTTTTGTTGAAAAGCAGGCAGATAAGCTCAAGAGCGTGCACTATATGGCGGCATTTTTGCAAGAATATTATCCATTTTCACTATTTCCTGCCATGTAGTGCTCCAGATACCTACATTGGTAACTCTTCAACAAAGAATATTATGGTAACTAAGCAAATGTAATAATAGAAGTAAATTGGATTTTTTTTAATTGTATGCTCTGTATGAATCACAAAATACATTTGTTTGGGTTTCATATCTTAACAACACATTTGCAAGATTAATTTTTACTTATGGGATTCCACAGCTAAAAGGACTCGATAAGCCCTCAGACAACAATTTCCAAATGTTTAACAAGAATCCCAAAAAGTTTTATAATGGAACATTGTTTTTGCTCATGCTCTAAACACACTGACACATACATTACTGCTTCCAATATTGGAGGATGTTAGTAAGCAACATCACCAAAGAGATAAAAATGCTACCTGCGTTATCAAAAAATACATTTATTATGAGTACTGATAAAAATAATGGAATCTATGGGGTCAATTTATTAAAGCGTTAACTGACAATACGCTTGAATTCTGCGTTGTATTTGTCACGAGATTGATCCGCCATAGTTATCAAAGTGTCAAGATCGGCAAATGTTCAAATTTGTGACGTAACATATGATCCTGCGATCTCAATCTGACACAGATCGATGTTTGCATTATTACAGTTGTTTTGAATTCACATTCGACTCTATTTAACACTTTTCCCAATTTATCAAACAATTAACAAGTACGCTTGCGTGTATTTCGACGCAGCGTACCTAGTTTTCAATCCGCCACCCTTGAGGTCGCGGATGCCATAGAACTCAATGGGAGTCTGAAAACACAGAAAGCTTATGTTCGATGCTGCAAGAGAATGAAGTATATTACATAATAAAAGTAAATTAGAAACTCTATTAAAATTGTATACCCTAACTCAAACAATATTATTGCTCCACATTTGGTGCACTAGTAGATATAGGGATAAAAATGAGACATAACTACTTATGGATTATGCTACAAATTTGTCTCTAATTACAAAGCAAGGGGACAATATTTCTACAAATTTGTTGAAAAGTTTTGCTCCAAACTTGTTGCACTAATAGATATAGAGATAAAAATGAAATAAATACACAGCATAATATAGCTAACTTCCTTTTTAGTTTTTGTGAAAAATCTATGTGCACCATGTTTGAGCCATGTAATACAAGTCACACTCTCCACTTCGTCCCCAATTTGACGCAACACTTTTCACACCAATTATGACGCAAACACCTAAACAACCCACACACTAGTGAATTTTTCCACCACTTTTGATTGGAATATGCATATTCACATGATTTATGATGGCAGCCAATCTGATTCAAATATAAATTTTAAACTATCACTAAAAAATGATGATCACTCATCAGAACTTGTAAGTTCCATTTGTTACATTGTGTATTATGCTTTGAAAGTATGTATATGTGAATTTAGAATTAAAGATAAACATTGATGCTGACATTAGGACACACAGGGGGATATTTTAGACAATGATTTTAAAAGTCAAATTGATGTTTGATTCAATATAATCTTAAACTGATAGCTCAAAGGGATAGCCCACATAACATTAAACTGTAATGATTCAGATACAGCAGAAATTAAAATTACGTTTTTACTGTCATGCTATTTTCAGTGTATGTCTTCCTTCTCTTAAATTTCTTTTTCAGTAAGAAATGCCATCTTATATGTCAGCCCATTTTATAACACCTATGAAGGGGTGTTTTTAAAACTAGATTGCAATCAGGAGGGGTTACACAGGTACAGAGAGAAAACTGTCTCAGCTCTTAAAATATCCATTGATTGCAAATAAATACATATGATACCCTGATTACATGTTATATTGGCAATTATTACTGCTCAGAATAATAATACATTTACACTATATACATATAGTGGTATAAATAAACACAGAGATATGAAAGACAACATTGTATAGAACAAAAAAGAAATTTAGGGACATGTAAATATGTTTGCAAAAGATTTCTGACATAACACACACACACACACATATATATATATACAGTTGCAAGAAAAAGTATGTGAACCCTTTGGAATGATATGGATTTCTGCACAAATTGGTCATAAAATGTGATCTGATCATCATCTAAGTCACAACAATAGACAATCATGGTGTGTTCAATAAAAACATGGCAACATTTCATTCTTTGTGTGTTATTAGTTTAAGCAGACTGTGATTGTCTATTGTTGTGACTTAGATGATGATCAGAAACACACATACATCAGGAGTAACATGAATAAAGATTCCTAAACCTACATATTAACACACTCAGGACCACATCTTACCCAGCTCATACAAAAGGCATGTAACAATAAAGGCTCCCAATATGTTACATCAACAATCACCCATTATACTGTGCTGATCAAATTGTATCCAACCCAATCATTCAGGCATACGTAAATGGGCAAACCCAGCTACTATACAAAGCACTGATAGTCCAAATGCACATTCAGGCCCTTTAGATACATTGTGTCCAAGTTAAAAATCCACATGGACTCCCTTTGTAGTAGGCGTTTGGCCCTATCACCCCCTCTTGCAATCCTAGGCACATGATCAATAATGATGTACCTCAAATCGGATACCCCATGTTTGTAAGTACAAAAATGCCTGGCCACTGGTTGATCTGAGTCACCATCTTTGATGGCTTTGCGTATCGCAGACCGGTGATTCTCCATCCTTGTCCTAAGATCATCCTGGGTCTTTCCTACATAAAACCTGCCACATGGACAGTGAAGCAAGTGTATAATAAACTTTATAGTACAGGTAAACCTATGCTGTATGTAGAACTTCTTATTGGACCAAGGATGCTCTGTGTCAAGCCACCACAGGTAGTGCATCCACTACACCGGAAACAACCCATTTTGGTGGTGCTCAACCATGTAGTTGGCATATAACTATCACAATTGTCAGGTCTCAACAGTAGGTCCTTCAGAGATCTTCCCTTCTTAAACTCCACAATGGGTGTTTCCATCTTCTTAAATGGTAGGGCATCATCACTGGATAAAATCTCCCAATGCTCTTTCAATCTCCTTGTGAATTGTAGTTTTTCTGGAGAAAAAACTGTGGTAAAAATCATCTTCTCAACCTTCTCCAGAGCTTGTTCCTGAGTCATAGATAATGCTTCACCCAGTGCTTGTTTAAGTTGAGTCAACCCATATCCACGATCCACAAACCTCTTCTGCATATCATTTAATTGATGCTCTTTCCTGAAGTCATCAGAATTGTTATGAACCACACGCTTGAATTGTGACCTTGGAAGGGACCTCTTCAGGCTCGGAGGATGACAACTTGTCACTTCCAACAGAGAATTTCTGTCTTTCTCTTTATGGAACAACGTTGTGCACAACTTTTTGTTATCCTTATAGATCCTAAGATCCAAAAAGTCAATGCTATCATGATTGAACATTAGTTTGAAGCACACTTGAGTGTCAGCCTTGTTCAGATCTGTAAACCAAGCTAGAAGCTCTTCAGGGGTACCACCCCATATAACCAACAGGTCGCCTATATACCTTTTATAGAATGTAACCCTGCTGTCGCGAAAGGCATCAGTTTCCTCAGTTTCAAACTATGCCATAAAGAGATTTGCATAGGATGGGGCCACATTGGACCCCATCGCTGTGCCAGATGTTTGCAGAAAAAAATATTTTTCGAATTTGAAATAGTTACAACTCAGACAGAAGTCCAAAAGTTCCATTATTACATCCACTGAAGGGCCTACATAGGGATATTTGAGAAGATGATGAGCTACTGCGGCCATTTCTTATGCATGTATATATATATATATATGTATATATTATACACAATAAACACAAGTATGTGCAATATATATATATATACTGTATATTATACACAATATACACAAGTATGTGCAATATATATATATATATATATATATATATATATATATATATATATATATATATATATATATAACAAAAGACAAGTTAAGTGCAATCACTGTTACAGCCACATCCGCCGGGGTGCTGCGTGGAAATGTATAGCAATAGCAGTCAGCCCCCTAAGGGGAAGAAAAACGCTTCACTCTCCGGTCTTTGAAAAAACAGTAAAAGCCTTTAATCAATCCTCAAAGGAAAATTAGTCGAAAGAAGTCATCCCAAACGTTTTGATACCTGCTGGTATCTTTATCAATGGGTTAAGACAAAATCCTGTGTCCGAAAAAGCTCCTAACAACCCACACACCCACTCACCTATTTATATCCCCCGGTGCTAATGCGACTTCCGGTGCTCCCGAGATGCCGCCCACAACGCACGTCATATCGCAAGTATTGAAGTAGAAAACAGCATGGCTAATTACCATAGCCCCGCAATGACGAGCAAAGTGTCACCACTACAAAACATCAGAGGCATCGAAACAGCACCGGAAAGCCCCATTTGACTACGTAACAAAAGAACTCTAAAAATAGGATCCCCTGGTAATGCTAGTATTACTAATCCTTTTATTATTAAAAAGTGTTAGATACCACTTTAGGGAACCCTTGCTTTCAATACTGGCACTATATTTAGACTGATCAAAAAACATTAGCTTAAGACCGGATTCCTATCCACTAGTCCAGAGCTTTCCAAACTTTTCATGTCGGTGACACACTTTTTAGACCTACATCATTTTGCGACACAGTAATTCAGTTGTACTGGCAAACAGGAGGTTAAACTAACTTGTTTTAAGAGATACGGACACAAACATAAATTATATAATAACTAAATGTATTTACAAGTAACAGTATGTAAGTATGTGCAAGAATTAAAAAAAAGTTTAACAACACCAATAGCTACTTACTATTTTAATGTATGAGGTTGATGGCATGAACACAGTTTATGAATATTTGGTGGAATATTAGACACTCGCATTTTTAAGCTTCCCCTTCCTATCCATATATCAAGAGCAGGAACAGCAATGCACTACTGGGAGCTAGCTGCAAAAAAACCCCACTGACTTCTGACTTCAGCTCAGAGCTTAAGCTGCCGCCCTCAGAGCTCGGTGAGTGCGATTGACTACTGCCCGCGCTGCAAACACACTGCTGTCCCACTCACTGACTACACATGCAGTCACGAACCAATTAAGGAGACTACACGTGCAGTCAGGAGCCAATGTGCCACCAAAGCCGCCAATGGGAATAGTTTCAGTTCCCACTGAGCTGCGCCAGTAGGTTAAGATGATCTGTGACCCACTAGGTATCAATCACGTGTCAACCATGTGATATGCGTAGCAGGCAGGCGGAAAGTCAGAAACAAAAAAAAAACCATTTAAAAAAATTTAAATTTAAAAAAAATTGTGCTGAAGCAGGGACACACCTACACACTGCTGCCGACACACTAGTGTGTCCTGACACACAGTTTGGAAAGCACTGCACTAGTCTAATGCTTAACATTATCGAAAAAATAATAATGATAATAGAAGCCAAAAAATAATAAAAAAATGAAAATAAAAATAAGAGTAAGAATAAAAATTAAAATTAAAAAAATAAGATTAACACCCCATTAGTATACTTCAAGGCATACTGGAGTATGGTAAAAATCACTGAAGCTAGCAATAATACACTAATTCTCAGCAAGTCTCCATTTTAGAGGATAGGAGTCCCATGTAGTATGAATGTCACATTGGAGCCAACCATTTCAATAATCCAGAGACAACCTAGATCGAACAATCATAGAAGCCTAATCATGAGAATACATTGTAGTCCAACTGTACATTCAATCCTTTTGGGGTCACAGTATCAAGCCGGTAGATCCAAGATCCAAGATGTTTCCACTTGAAGATGTTTTGTATTTCTGTCTCCCCCTCTCCTCAAGGGGGGCACATGATCAATTAGCATTGTCCTCAGGCTTGCTGGTGTGTGTCCTGCCTGGAGGAAGTGTATTCAGTGACACTGCAATATGGAGGCTTTGGGATCCACCCAAATGAATGTTTATTTTGGGGGGGTTATTTTCATAGGGATTAGGTTAAAATTTTTAAACTTTGATAATGTTGAAGATGACAGTGTAAACAGGGAATCTTTTGTTTTCACTGAAGCTGATGCTGAACGCATTCTAGCAACTACTGACTTGCATGAGCTGAGGGGAGAGACACCCCTTGATGTTTATCATAAACTGTTGAATTTGCAAAAAAGGGAGATCACCACTTACACACAGTGTATTTATCCAATTACCACCGAAATAAGAACATACCACAGGGATTTCATATAAAAAATATTCCTACTATTGGTAGGTCTAACCCCCGAGTTTTGTAAAAAATGGTGTTCAATCTTGAACAAATGTTCATATTATCTTATCTTGCTGGTAATTGAGGAATCTAACAGGCTACTGCATCTTATTAGAATTGAGATTAATGAAGTTAAACAGATGAATTACCAGACCCTGACTGATGATACAGGTGAGGATTGGATAAAAAAAACTACAGGGACAGGTTAATAAATATAAGAACGACTTATTGTCCTTTAAAAATAACAAATTAACCATTGTGGAAACAGACTATAGAGAAAAAAGAGTCTACAGATGGCTATATGGCAAGGAGGACACTAGAACCCAATTCAGACGCAGGAGACATTTTAATAATAAAAATATTACTGACACAGTTGATAGTAGTGGGGGTGATTCATCCGAATGGGATGTAGAGGAGGCTAATGCTGCTGGTAACAGTGGACTCCCTTTAGGTGGAATAACTACAAGATCATCCAAAAAAAAAAAACCTTCCGGGGGAAACGAAACAACACAGACAACACATCAGGAGGGGAGGATACAAAGAAAAAGGTAACCAAAAAGAACCTGAGTGCTGATGAAAAGAGCCTGTTGAATAAGGGTTTGTCCTTTGTCCCGACACCTAAAATAGATACATTTCAAATGAATGTAGATATTTATAAACTACAAAGACAATTAAAATTCAAAGATTTTTTTAAGGACAAAGAACAGACTGTGCTCAAGAGGTTTAAATCTCAGAGTAACTTTGATCCTGTGAATCTTAACCCCTCTATACGCAGTTTTACTCGTATGATCACTGACACATGTGAACAAGCTAAGGTAGATTATATTTACCCTAACCTTTCCAAAGGTAAAAAAGAGGCATTACAAAGTTTGAAGAATGATCATTCAATTATTATACATGCTGCGGACAAGGGGGGTTCAATTGTGATTCAGAATTATTCTGATTACCGTGATGAGGCATACAGGCAGCATTCGGACAATAAGATCTATTGTAAACTTAGAGTTAACCCTATGAACTCCTTTAAAAAAGAACTTGACCACATCCTAAAGTGTGGTCATGAAGCAGGGATGATCAATGAGAGTGAACTTGATTTTATGACTACTTCCTTTCCGGTAACTCCTGTCTTATATCTTTTGCCTAAAGTGCATAAAACCCTGATAAAGCCTCCCGGCAGACCTATTGTGTCTAACCGGGATTCTTTATGCTCTAATGTGGCCATTTTCATTGATCATCACCTCCAACCTGTTGTAAAGGAATCTTTTTCCTTTATATTGGATTCTCCATCACTCATTAGAAAATTATTGAATTTAAAATGCTTGGAACCTGGTGATCTATTGGTCACCATGGATGTAGACAGCCTGTACACTGTCATACCTCATGGTGGCGGTGTGCAGGCTGTCAGATCTATGCTAAGTGGATCATTGGCATAAGCGGGACCACCCATTGAGTTCCTGCTCGAACTACTTACCTTCTGTTTGGAAAATAATTTTTTCAAATTGAGAGATTTCTTTCTACAATTGTCCGGGACTGCTATGGGTTCTAACATGGCTCCTGCATATGCCAATCTCTACATGTCCTGGTATGAGACCAATATCATGAATATTCAGACGGTAAACAGCATCAAACTATATGTTAGATACATAGATGATGTATTTTTGATATGGAGAGGGTCAGTAGAATCATTGATACCCTTAATAAAATTGAGTCAACTATCCGCTTCAAATTTGCATATAGCAATGATACCATCCCCTTCCTAGATCTGAACATCACAATATACTCTGATAGTGAGGGTTGTAAATTCTCTACATCTTTATGCTCCAAACCCACTGATAAGAATTCCCTACTATTGTCTACCAGTTACCACCCAGAACATCAAAAGAGGGGAGTTGTCTCCTCTCAGCTCATGTGAGTTGCACGCAACAATACACTGATGGAGACCAGGAGTGTCCAAGAAGAAGAAATGAAGGCGAAGTTGAAACAACGTGGATATAAGGCAAAGGATATTGAACAGACAAATACCAAGCTGACACAATCTGATCAATTAACACTGTTACAGCCACTTGATATAACAAAGAATGTGGACAATCCTGTGAATAACATACATTTTTTTACAACCTTTAATCCTCTATCTAAAGATGTGACAGAATCTGTGAAGAAGAATTGGGATATTGTAAAAACAGATAAGACACTTCCCTTTCTACGTATCACAGCCCCATGCATGGTCTATAAGAATGCGTCTAATTTAAAGGACATCTTGGTTCACAATGATCCTATTAAGTGCTATGAGAAAGGCACATGGATGAATGCCAAGAGGAAATTAGGATGCTATAGATGTGGAGACTGTACAACCTGTAATAGTATGCTTACTGGGATGTATTTCCATCACCCACATAAAGGGAGAAAATACAAAATTCTACACAGATTATCCTGTATGAGCACCTATGTGATCTATATACTGATGTGCCCATGTTCTTTTGTCTATGTGGGAAAAACCTCTACCACCTTTCGTGAAAGGATGGTGAATCACCGCCATGCCATTAGAACAGCAATAGACAAAAAGACAACGGACCAACCGGCTGCCTGGCACTTCCTCCAGGCAGGACACACACCAGCAAGCCTGAGGACAATGCTAATTGATCATGTGCCCCCCTTGAGGAGAGGGGGAGACAGAAATACAAAACTTCTTCAAGTGGAAACATCTTGGATCTACCGGCTTGATACTGTGACCCCAAAAGGATTGAATGTACAGTTGGACTGCAATATATTCTCATGATGAGGCTTCTATGATTGTTCGATTTAGGTTGTCTCTGGATTATTGAAATGGTTGGCTCCAATGTGACATTAATACTACATGGGACTCCTATCCTCTAAAATGGAGACTTGTTGAGAATTAGTGTATTGTTGCTAGCTTCAGTGATTTCTACCATACTCCAGTATGCCTTGAAGTATACTAATGGGGTGTTAATCTTATTTTTTAATTTTTATTTTTATTCTTATTTTCATTTTTTATTATTTTTTGGCTTCTATTATCATTATTATTTTTTCGATAATGTTAAGCATTAGACTAGTGGATAGGAATCCGGTCTTAAACTAATGTTTTTTGATTAGTCTAAATATAGTGCCAGTATTGAAACCAAGGGTTCCCTGAAGTGTTTTCTAACACTTTTTAATAATAAAAGGATTAGTAAAACTAGGATTACCAAGGGATCCTATTTTTAGAGTTCTTTTGTTACGTAGTCGAATGGGGCTTTCCGGTGCTGTTTCGAGATATAGCTACACAACATGTGCGATGCCTTTGATGTTTTGCCGTGGTGACGCTTTGCTCATCATTGCGGGGCGGGGCTATGGTAATTAGCCATGATGTTTTCTACTTCAATACTTGCGATATGACGTGCGTTGTGGGCAGCATCTCGGGAGCACCGGAAATCGCATTAGCACCGGGGGATATAAATAGGTGAGTTGGTGTGTGGGTTGTTAGGAACTTTTTGGGACACAGGATTTTGTCTTAACCCATTGATAAAGATACCAGCAGGTATCGAAACGTTTGGGATGACTTCTTTCGACTAATTTTCCTTTGAGGATTGATTAAAGGCTTTTACTGTTTTTTCAAAGACCAAAGAGTGAAGCGTTTTTCTTCCCTTTAGGGGGCTGACTGCTATTGCTATATATATATATATATATATATATATATATATATATATATATATATATATATATATATATTATACACAATATACACAAGTATGTGCAAAGATATATGTACAAATTCTAGCATTATTAATCATTTATAAAATAAATACCATGACTTCTAGAAATACAAATACGCATTAATTTATGTGAAAGTATCATATAACAGATTTTTTTGTACAACAAATACATAGAAAAATAACTTTATGTGAGATATTGTTTGTTGAGGTATAAATCAATCTATTTCTTGGACATTAACAGATGAAAAATAAAAGATTAGCTTTAGAGAAATGTGCTTGTTCATGGACAGTAATGAAATGGTATAAATAAAGTTGGGAAAAACCTGAATAACCGCGACATTGATGACTGTTAGTTAACAACATTCCGATGCTCTTCTTACCATACTTGACGAGCATGTTTTTGATGGCTTTTTTGATAAATAAGGGTTTCGTATTCAGATCCATGTCAGCGATGTCTGGCGAGCGTATTGAGATTGACGCTTTGATAAATTGACCCCTATAACCCAACACCACTATATCCATAATATCCCTTAAAGAGACATACGCATATCGCTTTGGTTTTTAAGCACAACAGGTTAATTGGATACATCACCGTTTAGCTTCACTACGCCCTGTGATGCAATTGCTAAACCCACAAAGATGCCACTTTGTCATTAGTGGTGTAAATTTGTTAAGGATGCCTTTATGGGTTTAAGCAAGTACCTGTTTCAAGCAGGCCTCATCTAGTCCTCAAGCTCTGGTTTGTGAATCCCATGGTTTCATTAAATGATGCAAACATTTAAACCATCAGCTGAATGGAGCATGAGTGTGTTAAATCTATTGGTGTTCATGTGGTATAATTAGAGCAAGGTGTGATACGAGCGATACAGCCTGATGAAACAGCACATTCAATGAGAAACGCGTTGCTGTGCTCCGTTGATTTTAATTGTTTTTAAAACAAACTAGTAAAAAACATTATCTACTCACACCCTGCTCTTGCCTTTGTATATTATGACATTATAGGTGTTTCCTATAAAACAGATGTTGTGATGGTCCTGGTGACGAACTGAGGACGCCTTATGTACCTGGCCCAGCTGCTCCTTTGAGTGGATTGAGTCAGCCGAACGGCTCTGAAGCCTCGGTCTGCTGATTATTGCACTGGATGTGCAACCTGGCTTGTGAGTATTTAATTGCACTCACTCATCATCATTTTGATTGTGTCTTTTATTCACAAATTTTTGGGATTACCAATCTTTATTTTATCAGATCACTAATTATCATGTATTATTGTGATTTGTTATTGAGAGTCATGGTCTATTCAGAATATAATATAATATATATTATATTGTGTGATATAGTTATATATATATATTATTTTCTTTATTAGTCATTATCTGACTAGTCTAAGGCATTCTTTGCGATTTTTAGTTGAATATTTAAATTTTACTCACACTTGTCACATATATGTTTTGCAGTAGTAATACTATTTAGATTATATATGATAATTTTTATACTACACTACATAACATCATTTCACTCTTATTGTTTACACATTTCAATAGGCACACCCTTTATATCGAATCTTATTTTAGATTGGAATTTTATATTTTCAGTGAATGGAGCATGGACTGCATCATATTGGCACCCTAACCAAGCCTATGGGGTAAATTTATTATAGCGCGAGCGGATATGATATGATGTAGCGTATCATGTCCGCTGCACATCGATAAATACCGACAGCATACACTGTCAGCATTTATCATTTCACCAGCAGTTCTTGTGAACTGCTGGTGAAATACCACCCCCTGCAGATTCGCGACAAACGCAGGGGTGTCAATCAACCCAATCGCATTCGATCGGGTTGATTTCTGTCTGCCGCCTCAGAGCAGGCAGACAGGTTATGGAGCAGCGGTCTTTAGACCGATGCTTCATAACTTCCGTTTCCAGCGAGCCAAGGGGCATCAAGCTCTGTACGGAGCTTGATAAATTGACCCCTATATACACTCTCATCTCAGACTCTTCTGTGCTTGGTAATTTTGGTAGACAATTGTCAGTCTCCATTGCTTCCATCTTTACCATGTGGATATTCTGTTTCCCTTCTATGATATGTCCCCACCTGTTGCTCTTTTCTTAATGTTTACTGTCTTGTGGCTCCCTGACCTTGTATTTGCTTGATTCTTCATATTGGCTTCTGGTTTTGCCCCTCAGCGGAATCTTCTGTGCAGACTGACCAAAGCTTTTTCCTGACTTTCCTTGGCTGATTCTATTTGCATAGACTGACTTCCTAGCCCGGTCTCAGCTATTCCTCACTTTGAGTTTCCTAACACTTCCCCGTACCTACAGCCTTTTCTGGTGTAACTGTTCCACATGAGATTTTCTCCAGATAAAAGTAAATGCAAGGGTGAGGTAGTTATACCTCTAAACTAGGTTCAAGTCTACCAACTCATGAGGTAACTTTGTGGAATACAAAGTTATGAGATTAAAGAGACATTAAACACCTTGAGATTTTTATATAAAATGTTTAATTATGCATAATGAAACAACTTTGCTATGTATTTTCATTAATTTATTTTGTTCTCTTTTAATACAATTTAACTTTGGAAATAGAGCAATGTCTAATTCTCAAAACTTGAAATTCACACTGCTGACTTCTCAGGATTATAACCCTGCTACATATCTGCCCCTGATTGGATATATCAGATAACTGCAAAACAATTCATTTTACACTAACTTTACAACAGTGACTAGCTTTCTTGTCTGCAAACTAAAGCCCTGATTGGCTCCTCCATAAGGCAAATGGTGAGTGGAGTTTGGTAATTGATAAATAATTGCAGTAAAAAAGATATTCTTTTGTTTTAAAAACATTAAAGGACTAGTAAATAAAGTAGATTTGCATAATCAACAAATGCATGATAAAAAGAAAATGCAATAACCTCGCCAGATCAGACATGGTTTATCTCGCCGACTCTTGCATGGGCTGCCCTGGTGGAATGATCGTAAAAAAGGGGCAATCCCTGCGAGTTGCTCCTATTGAAAGTAATGGAGCTTGATGGATAGGGACACTTCACTCTATAGAGCGAAGTGAGCAGGGGGCGCACTTTCAAAATAAAATCCTGTAGCCAATATAAATCACACTATGTTGCTTTCTACCTATAACATCGTACCTTCACCTAAATTTTTGTATGCATATGATTTTCTATTAGGGTATTAAGTATTTGGAGTGTTTTGAGAAAAGCTCGCCACCTTTTAGTTGGCGAGAAAAAAATGTGAGATCTGTAGTGCAAAAATCTTTACAGAATTACGCTGGGATTAGAGAAACAATTTCATATACGCCCATGGAACGCTCACGTTCAGCCCATTTTAGGAAAAAAACCAACTATTATGCTTTGTATTTTGTACTTATAAGTGTGAATTTCGAAGTGATTTCTGCGCATACAGTGTACTAAAATTACAATTTACACAGTGCATATCTAATACGATTTATTCCTGTGTAATTTGCATACAAATGTTTACATTTTTGGGAAAATACGATTTTTGGTGAAGAACTTTGTTTCAATTTTTGCCTGCTTATTTTTGTGTGAATGGTTAAATTATTCATTTTGAACGATGTTTAAAATACAAATTTTATTGTGCACTTTTCATATGAAAATGTAGTTTATGCCTCTTAGCGAGACACACTGTTTTCAGGGTAAAAAGGGGCTTTAGATTATTCCACCAGAGAAATAGAAGAACTGGCAATCATTTTTTTAATAATCTCGCCAGCCCAGAGAGCTTTAGATCATCGGGCCATACGTCTGAACTTTGAAATTTGTCAGAAAAAAATCTACTACTCATTTAAAGTTATCTCTATTTCCACTCCTCCTGTATCATGTGACAGTCATCAGCCAATCACAAATGCATATACGTATATTCTGTGAATTCTTGCACAAGCTCAGTAGATGCTGGTGACTCAAACAAGTGTAAATATAAAAATACTGTGCACATTTTGTTAAAAGAAGAAAATTGGAAAGTTGCTTAATATTGCATGCTCTATCTGAATCATTAAAGTTTAATTTTGACTTGAGTGTCCCTTTAAGACTTGGCTGGTATGTTATGCTACAGCAACACAACATAAATTTCTTGTAATTAAAATGTGTTTACTGTCCCTTTAACAATGTAGATAATGTTTTTTTTGTTCTCAGGAGGTAACTGTTCCCAGCTTCAGTGCTGTTTATGGCTGAAGCATTTTTGGAGTGTGATCACTACAACAAATACACTGACAATATTGGCTTACATTAAGAAATCATTATTGGCCAAAAATAACTTCAAGATTGTGATCAGCCCTCAAATTACTATAGTTTTAGCAGCGTGTGCACCAGCATTTAAACACAACACATGATCAGAAAACCAGTGGTGGCTTCTATGATGCAAATTAAAGGGACATTGTACTATCAATTTTCTCCTCTTTAATATATTCTCAATGGTTCCGTTTTACCTGCTGGAGTATATTAAATGGTTTGCAAACAGCTCTTTTACCTTTATTTGTTATTTGAAATAGCTATTTTGGCTGTTGTATCCCGCGCCTATACTGAAAATATGAGTAACAAACATTTTTTCTGTAGAAAGGCTAAAGGCCAGATTACAAGTGGAGCGCTAAATATCGCTTTGATGAAAGCAATATTTGTGCTCCACTGTGTAATACCAGTGCACGATAATGTGTGTTGGTATTACAAGTTTTCAGCAATGCGAACAAGAGTGCGCTTCCAGAGACGGCATCAGAACTTTAGTGCCAGTGAAGGGGGTAAGTCTTGCAGCGATGGCAGCAGTATATACACATATAAGCATATACATATATATTTACTGGGAACACACAGTTCCCATTGACCGCAATGCAAAGGCACTTTTAAGTGCCGTTTTTTTTTTCTATTGCTGTGAATATCACAATTTTAATTTGTATGGCAATAAAATTACCCTTTTAAGCTCTTAAGCCTGTGGCCCCGACTCGCCTTTTTTCAAATTTTGGCTGAAGTTTTCATGCAGACTTGCAGAGGTCTGCTGGCGGTTAGCGGGGAGCTCCACAATTGGATGCTGTGCTAAGAAAGGAGCCGAGTAGATTGGTCACGCCTGGTTGTGACGAAAGATTAAGGAGGGTTCAGACAAGGAAGACAGACCGAGACCGGGAGAGTATGCAGCAATTGCGAACACCGGAGGATCAAGGTACTGTGCATACTTTAATTTAATACACTGCCCTCATATATCAACTGGATTCTGGATCTGCAGTTTAGTTTGAGCGCTATAGTGGGACTTTCTGTTTGTATATGCCGATCAGAACTTTAGTGCCAGTGAAGGGGGTAAGTCTTGCAGCGATGGCAGCAGTATATACACATATAAGCATATACATATATATTTACTGGGAACACACAGTTCCCATTGACCGCAATGCAAAGGCACTTTTAAGTGCCGTTTTTTTTTTCTAACACCCCACTCCCACCATCTTTTACACCAAAATACTGCATAGTGCAGTCATTTTATTAACAAATAAAGATCCTGCTCTGGTTAATTTTATAAGAGCTAATTGCTACTGCAAGCTCGTAGTAGAAATAACCAGCCACTTGTAATGGCTGAATAATTATCGCACGCCCGCATGCATATACCATTGAAACAGTGATAAACTTTGCATTTCAACTGTGCATGCTTCTAGTACTCATACATGTTTAATTTTTAAGCATTATGTCTTTTTAAGTTGTGTACAGGTCTAGGTAGTCTAAAGATATGTGCACTTCTCATTGTACAGATCTTTAATATACAAGGTGCTACTTGACTCCCAACCTCATTGTATGGCACCCAACAGATCCCTGAACATGATATTGCTTGTAAAAGTAAAATTGTGGTCATTGAAATACATATTCTTGTGGCCTTTTTTTTTATATCTTATGAAACTTTTAAACTGTTTATAAAAAACGGCAACATTTATTACATTTTTAGATAAGGCTAGAAGAGATCTACAGAAATAGTTAGAGGCTTAAATATGCACAGTTGTCTAATTTTTTACAAACATCCCCACAAAAAGCAGAGATCTTACACCCTTTGAACTCCTGTGTCAACAGGATAATCTTCCAAGGGGTATGTTGGCAATTTCCAAACATATGTTGCTTAACTGTCAATTTTCTGGTCCACCAATGTATACTCAGAGAGAATGGGATGAGATGGGGGTGGGTATGGAGCCGAATGAGTGGCAGAGAATCTTCTATAACACCTAAAAATCTTTGGTATCATCATAAATGTTAGAATTAAATTATAAACTGCCCTTATGTTGGTATTTCACCCCACTGAGACTGCATAAGGTATATTCAAGAGTGACTCCAAGATGCTGGAGGGGTTGTGGAGGCATTGGAACCATGATACATATAGGTGGTCATGCCCCCTCTTCCAACCCTTCTGGGATGAGATACATTTGGCATACAAACTCCTTTTAGGTAAGGGGTTTACACTGACTCCTACAATAGCTCTGTTAAACTATATCCCTATATTCCTGTGTAAGCTAAGATCTTACCTCTTGCAAACTGGCCTTAAAAGTGCATGCTCCCTGATAGCAATGAATTGGAAGTCTACCACAGGTCCCTTCCCATCTTCCTGAAGAACTAGAACGGGTCAAATGCTTTCACTTGAGGAATATAGAATCCTGGCAACATCAGATCATTGAACATTTTTTTGTATCACAGGGTGCAAGAAGAAGTGAGCTCCAAGATGGCGGCACCCAGTATACATATGCAGAGCTTCCCCAACCAGCACCTGTAAAGGGTTAAAACAAGAGAACAGCTCTAAAAAGATCTGCTGGAAAAGGAGAGAAAACAATTGCATGGTGTATAGTACCAATGTTGTTAAATTTCAATCCAGCAGTTTAAAGTGAAGGTCAATTTTTGCATATTGCAATACACCATTGTAAACCTTAATATACAAATATTACAGTCGCTAAGTTTATATTTATATAAAACTCTTCTTTTTCAAACAAAATATATTTATAAAATACCTCCGTTATTCTATTCGCTCCGCCCCTACCACACTTCCTTATTTATCTGTTGTTGTGATGTCGCTGTAGTTCCTACAAGCAGACTACGCTCGTGCACAACAGTATCTTCTAAATGCGCATGCGTATTGTACACTCACTAGCGCAGAACAGTAGCTCAGTAGCGCAGTTTTTTTAACGCATGCGCAGAACGTTGTAGTGACGCGAGAGAAAAGGGGCTGGACACCACGGGGTTAGACGATATATTGGATACCAGAAATGTCAATCAATAACGGGAGTATGGCGGGCGGTTAATACGACGAAAACGGAGATGAATTAAAAGGTGAAAAATAATAATGATAACAATATTTATAAATAAATTGATGAATGAACATAATACTTAATTTTAGTCAGCTATTGAAAAATGTTAAGCAATGCGCCAGACTTGACCTTCACTTTAATGTCGCTTTAAAGTTATTTGTTCCTGTCACTCAAGTTTTCACTGATTTTTTTTCTTTAAATTTTAGACCTTTTTCAATTTATTAGAAACACTTTCTTTGCATGTTTCGCTTAAAATATTGGTCTTACATAATTTAACACCCTTAACCACTAGGAAACCTTCTAAAAGCCATTTTTTTTATTATTGTGTGTTTATCCAATTCAGGTGCAATAAAAATCTGATGTTTAAGTTATTTCAGATACCAAACTTGTAGAGATAATAAAGTAATTAAAATGCCCTTGAAAAGAAAGCAAACCCCCACTATATAAGGTGACCAGATTTACCAGACCCACATTTGTGATGCCTCAGACTCAATATTGAGGAGGTGGTAAAACACTATCTATTGATTTATTACTAGTTGTCAAAAAGGATCATTTGTTAGTGTAAAGCAGCCCTTCTATAAATGCACAGCGTACACAGAGTAATGCAGCTTAAAAGCTGACAGACATTCTAACATACCACAGCAAATTGCTGACATATAAAATAATATGACATTTATGTTTGCTTAAATTTTCTGCTGGGACATTGCAGTCTGCATGAGGCAGAAAGATGGCCCATAAACAGAACACTACTTATTTTGCATGATAAATGACTATTTTCTAGGTGTAAGTGTGTACACCTTTGGGGAAATAATAATTTCACTAAATGAGTAGCAATGGGTCAACTAACACTTAGGGCCATATTACAAGTGGAGTGCTAACAGTTACATGCAAGCGATAAACGGTTTATCGCTGGTGTTTTAGCGTGTCGAGTTTACAGCTGGTAATACAACCCTAAGGTGACAGCATTCATACAGTTCCTTAAGTGTGTGTACACTCAGTACTCATCCTTTTTCCTCCCCAGTTCTGGAGATTGATTTTTACCCATAATATAAGTGAAGCACACTGACTGTATTGGCAAACAATCTATCTATATCAGTCCTCTGCCGGGATATATTGTACTGTTGACCTGGGATGTATCAATCCTACCCACTATAGCATATTGATTCCCCCTTTATCATGTATGATTATTAGTTACCCCAATTTCATTTTAGGCGGGTACTTTTCCGCTACTATAGTCATACTTATATCCTAATCCAGAGAACACTAGCTCACCCATCTCCGTTGGACAGGAGGTCTTTTATTCTCTCTATTATATACCGATATCCATTTGATTTAATAGGGGGAGTCTCTCAATGACCCTATTTTCTATAATTTCCAGTTTTGCCGTTACTGTGTTTTTAACATTTAGGGTTTGTCTGTACCCCTTTTTTAAAGTGTATATAATTAATAAAAGTTAAGTTTTACACGTCTCAAACCAGACTTTCATATTCACATATTCCCTTTCTACAATTATTTGTGTTATCACCTTAGAACACTGGATTGTTGAGTGCTATATATATACATTCTTTTTTCAGTCTTGTACTGAACCCTGTTTGCATAGTAACCCTGTGTAATGTACATCACCCGCCCATTTATCTTTGAATTATTTAGCCTTAAACTTAGGCTTTATTCCATATAAATTAATAAGGGCAACAACCTAAGTAGTGCCATCGTTCACTCTTTTCTAGTGCTTGACAGCTGGTAATACAAGTTGAAAGTAAACGTGATCGTAAAATCAATTGCAATTAAAGCTAGAATGATTACCGCGTCAGAGCTCTGGTTAACTGTTCCGCTAAATAAAAAGTGTCACAAAACACAACAAAAATACATTACAAAATACAGTTACACTCATAATAACACCATCTAAAAAATATTTTATAAGGGCTCAAAGATATGAGGTCTCAGGTGTTAGGAAAAAACGTCAGGCAAAGGGCTTTAACATTGAGATACATACATATGTCTAAATATGTATATATATATATATATATATATATATATATATATATATATATATATTATATATATATAATATATATATACAGTGTATATATATATATATATATATATATATACAGTATATATATATACATATATATATATATATATATATATATATATATATATATATATATATTCGAACAAGACATCAAAGTGGGAAGCAATTGCTAGCTTTTCGGGCTGAAGTAGTATAGTGCAACAGTTGCTTATACCTTTAAAGTTACATAGAACTAGTGGTGCAGACCCTTTAGAAATTTATGTCTAGAAACATACAGTAAGAGAGTGGAAATAAAGTATACTTATTTCCTCAAAAGACAGGGATTTCAGCACTCTTTTTAGAAAATAGAATAGATAATCAGCACAGAAATTTAAAGTGAACAAAGTAACACTTTATTGGCAAATGCAATCAAATCTCATGACACTATGTAGCCCCCAAGTCTGGGGATACATAAATGTAATAACTCAGTATGTAGTGTAGGCAAAAATGTAGAGAAAAAAGCCTCTTGATCAATTTTTACAAATATTACAGTAAAGTATACAGCTAAACCTGACCGGTCAGTGTGTACCCCAGTACCAACAGATATATTGAGATCAAGTAACAGCTGTTCAAATGGAATGTATTCGATAAACCACACCCGGCTGTACACAGAACCTTCACTAGCCGTTGTGGAGGTATATCCTGGGCAGTTCACAGTAGAGGGATCTAGGTTATCGACAATATACTCCTTGAAGTAGGCAGCAAGTCAAGACATATACAATATAATAAAAAAGCACATATTTGTGGGTTAGTCACAAGCCATGCATAAGGCCAAGCATAGAGAAATTAGGATCGAATAGTAGAATGCACAACTACACCCAACTGCTTCCAGAACCCCTAGATAGTAAATACAAGAGGTATATCCTGGGCAGATATCCAAAAAGGGGATCTAAGTTGTGCAAACAGATATTCAGCACCAAGCAAAAACTAACAGGAAGGCAATATACAGACAGTCCCAGCAGACACATTATAGAAATGTGTTAGTACAAAAGCCAACAACGGATGCAATAAATATTTAGAGTCCATGCAACTCAGACCCTTTAGGATAGTAGTGTTCCTTATGAAGCATATAGGCCTCCGTGGCTTTTAGTAATATTGCGGATTAATGTTTCACGTACAGTCTAAGAAAACATCTCCAAGAATTGACTGCCGTAAAGCTGGTAATCAGTGTGTACAAAGCTGATGCTTGGTGCAATCATAAACTGAAAAAGTCAAATGATGTATAACTTCCACATACAACACCTTCTTCGGTAGCGGTTGTAACGATAAGATCCTGCTTGGACGCCCACAGCTTTATCACATTTCTGCTAGGGAAGTGACTTGCTCCAAATCCGCTATGATTTCACAGCAGATTCAAGTAATGCTGAAGTCGGTACTCCGGAACACCTGTTTGGTCAGCTGAGTCCAACGCGCGTTTCACCTCCTCGTCATTAGTGAGGCGGGGCTTCATCAGGGCGGATAATGATGCTTGAAAAAACATGCCTTTTATAGCATTTTGAATAGAGCGCCACTACTGACAGGTGAATTGTGCTGCATCTGCCTTTTAACTGTTTTCTATATCTTTATACATACGTTAGGGTATACCATAGTCAATACACATCTTAAAGACATATTGCCAAAGGGAAACCAGTGCAGAAAATATAATGTAACAAATGCTAATAACAACATATATACAACTTCTTTGTTCAAGAGGCCTTTTTAACAACAATTAAATATCGTAAGCCTATAGAAAGCTGGCATAATCCAGAGGATATCTAGATATGCCCAATGTTCTAATAGTAATTATAAATAACTGGAAAGAGAGTACTGTTCAAATAAAGTTAGGCTAGTACCAGTATTTTAAAGAAAACAAGCCATGTCAAGCTTGTCATTAAGGCCATTAGGGAACTGTGTATCCAACGTGAATATCCATCTGCATTCTTTTCTAAGGAGTGTTTTATCATTGTCCCCACCCCTACCATTTGTTATGCCTCTATCTATGCCAATTACTCTAAGAGAGTCAGGACTACAGTTATGAATTTTTTTTCAAAGTGTTTAGCAACATTGCTTTTCTGATTTTTGTTTTTAATATCATCTCTGTGTTCAGTAATGCGGTCTTTGATTGCCCGTTTAGTTTTGCCCACATAGAAAATGGGACACAAACATGACAGCAGGTAGACGACCCCTTCAGTGTTGCAATTTACAAAATGTTGCAACTTGTATACTTTTCCTGTGTGTGAATGAAATTCTTTCGTTTTGGCCATGTATTTACATGTAACACATTTATCACAGGGATAATTACCCCTTGGTTTATGATGCTGGAGCCAATTCTTATCATTGTGTTAAGAGACGAATTGGCTTCTTACCAACTTGTCCCGTAGGCTAGGTGCCCTCCTGGCTGTTAATCCAGGAAATTTTCCTACTTCACAAGCAATATTTTCATCGCTGAGGAGAACATTCCAGTTCTTTACAAGAATGTAGTGAAGGGCTGTCCAGTGACAATTAAATTCAGTAATTAGTCTAATTTTAGAATCTGCCTTTGTCTGTTTTGGGAAAAGCAGGCTCTCTATTGAGATGTCCTGCATCCTTTTTTGCCCCTTTTATTAATCGCTTTGAGTATCCTCTTTCAATGAAGTGTGTTTCCATTTCAGCAGCATGTTTAAAGTATTTTTCTCTAGAGGAACAATTCCTACGGAGTCTTAGAAATTGTCCACCCTCTCAGTTGTTTGTATATTTTACCATCAAACATGAATATATTGTTATTGAGGACAAAAGACAGGAGTTGGACTATAAAGACTTTCTGCGCAAGATTGATGGATTATCCATTCCTCAGGGAGCACTTCTTGTGTCCTTGGACATAGAAGGATTGTATTCGTCCATCCCCCATAAGGTGGGAATACAAGCGTGCAAACACTTCCTTATGACAAGGGGACCGTCTTTCTGCCAACATACAGACTTTATAGTCCAACTCCTGTCTTTTGTCCTCATAAACAATATATTCATGTTTGATGGTAAAATATACAAACAACTGAGAGGGACAGCAATGGGAGCTACGTGCGCCCCTACATATGCTTGTCTTCACTTGGGACTGTGGGAAATGAATGATGTGTACTCTAACCCTCTCTTTGACAAGAACATCCACATATGGGTAAGATATGTGGATGATATCTTCATGGTATGGGAGGGTGCTGTTGACGAGCTAAAAGATTTTGTGTACAAGTTGCATCAGAATGACAGGAACATTTCTCTTACCCTCCAATACAGTGATGAGGAACTGGCTTTCCTTGGTATCAAAGTGAAGGTGGAAAATGATACCCTAGTATCAGAAAATTATCGCAAGGAAACTGCAACTAACAGTCTACTGCTGGCTTCAAGCCATCATCCCGCACATCTCAAGAGAGGCATTCCTAGAGGACAATTTCTAAGACTCCGTAGGAATTGTTCCTCTAGAGAAAAATACTTTAAACATGCTGCTGAAATGGGAACACACTTCATTGAAAGAGGATACTCAAAGCGATTAATACAAGGGGTAAAAAAGGATGCAGGACATCTCAATAGAGATAGCCTGCTTTTCCCTAAACAGACAAAGGCAGATTCTAAAATTAAACTAATTACTGAGTTTAATTGTCACTGGACAGCCCTTCACCACATTCTTGTAAAGAACTGGAATGTTCTCCTCAGCAATGAAAATATCGCTCGGGAAGTAGGATAATTTCCTTAACAGCCAGGAGGGCACCTAGCCTACAGGACAAGTTGGTAAGAAGCCAATTCGTCTCTCAACACAATGATAAGAATTGGCTCCAGCATCATAAACCAAGGGGTAATGATCCCTGTGGTAAATGTGTTACATGTAAATACATGGCCAAAACTAAAGAATTTCATTCACACACAGGAAAAGTATACAAGTTGCAACATTTTGTAAATTGCAACACTGAAGGGGTCGTCTACCTGCTGTCATGTTTGTGTCCCATTTTCTATGTGGGCAAAACTAAACGGGCAATCAAAGACCGCATTACTGAACACAGAGATGCTATTAAAAACAAAAATCAGAAAAGCAATGTTGCTAAACACTTTGAAAAATTTCATAACTGTTGTCCTGACTCTCTTAGAGTAATTGGCATAGATAGAGGCATAACAAATGGTAGGGGTGGGGACAATGATAAAACACTCCTTAGAAAAGAATTCACCTGTCATTAGGGGCGCTCTATTCAAAATGCTATAAAAAGCATGTTTTTTAAAGCATCATTATCCGCCCTGATGAAGCCCCGCCTCACTAATGATGAGGGGGTGAAACGCGCGTCGGCATCAGCTGACCCAACAGGTGTTCCGGAGTACCGACTTCAGCATTACTTAAATCTGCTGTGAAATCGTAGCGGATTTGGAGCAAGTCACTTCCCTAGTAGAATTTTATAAAGCTGTGGGTGTCCAAGCAGGATCTTACAGAAGAAGGTGTAGTATGTGGAAGTTATACATCACTTGACTTTTTCAGTTTATGATTGCACCAAGCATATGCTTTGTACACACTGATTACCAGCTTTACGGCAGTCAATTCTTGGAGATGTTTTCTTAGACTGTACGTGAAACATTAATCCGCAATATTACTAAAAGCCACGGAGGCCTATATGCTTCACAAGGAACAATACTATCCTAAAGGGTCTGAGTTGCATGGACTCAAAATATTCATTGCATCCGCTGTTGGCTTTTGTACTAACACATTTCTACTATATGTGTCTGCTGGCACTGTCTGTATATTGCCTTCCTGTTAGTTTTTGCTTGGTGCTGAATACCTGTTTGCACAACTTAGATCCCCTTTTTGGATATCTTCCCAGGATATTCCTCTTGTATTTACTATCTAGGGGTTCTGGAAGCAGTTGGGTGTAGTTGTGCATTCTACTATTCGATCCTAATTTCTCTATGCTTGGCCTTATGCATGGCTTGTGACTAACCCACAAATATGTGCTTTTTTATTATATTGTATATGTCTTGACTTGCTGCCTACTTCAAGGAGTATATTGTCGATAACCTAGATTCCTCTACTGTGAACTGCCCAGGATATACCTACACAACGGCTAGTGAAGGTTCTGTGTGCAGCCGGGTGTGGTTTATCGAAATATATTCCATTTGAACAGCTGTTACTTGATCTCAATATATCTGTTGGTACTGGGGTACACACTAACCAGTCAAGTTTAGTTCTATACTTTACTGTTATATTTGTAAAAATTGATCAAGAGGCTTTTTTCTCTACATTCAGCCTACACTACATACTGAGTTATTACATTTATTTATCCCCAGCCTTGGGGGCTACATGTGTCATGAGACTTGATTGCATTTGCAAATAAAGTGTTACTTTGTTCACTTTAAATTTCTGTGCTGATTATCTATTCTATTTTCTAAAAAGAGTGCTGAAATCCCTGTCTTTTGAGGAAATAAGTATACTTTATTTCCACTCTCTTACTGTATGTTTCTAGATAGATATATATAGTCATGGCCAAAAATATTGGCACCCCTGCATTTCTGTCAGATAATGCACCACTCTGCGCAGAAAATTGTTGCAATTATAAATGTTTAGGCATTCTCATGTTTGCAATGATATGACAAAAAAAGTGGAGAAAAAAAAAGCCAGATCTGACACATTCCACACAAAACTCCAAAAATGGACTGGACAAAATTATTGGCACCCTCAATTTAATATTTGGTAGCACATCCTTTGGAAAAAATAACTGAAATCAATTGCTTCCTGTAACCATCAATGAGTTTCTTACACCTCTACTGGAATTTTGGATCACTCTTCTTTCACCAACTGCTCCAGGTCTCTCAGATTGGAAGGCCGTATCCTTCTAGACAATGTTGCGCACAGTGGACACAGTAACATTAAGATCTGGAGATGGACTTGTAACCATGCTTTTCCACAATTTTTGTTCTCAAATCCTCAGACAATTCTTTGCCGCTCTTTCTCTTCTCCATGATCAGTGTGGCACATAGATAGATAGACACACAACAGAAAGGTTGAGTACATTTGTCACCATTTTAACTGGTTGTCGTGTGATTTCTATATTGTCAGCACCTGTTAATTGATTCAGGTTAGTTTAGTTACAAATTATAGTAGCATCACAAACTTGTAATGCAATTATTTCTTATAATTTTGAGAAGGTGCCAACAATTTTGTCCAGTCCATTTTTGGAGTTTTGCGTGGAATGTGTCAGATTTGGCTTTTTTTTTCTCCACTTTTTTGTGTCATACCAATACAAACAAAATAAATAAACATGAGAATGCGTAAACATTTGTAATCGCAACAATTTTCTGGGCAAAGTGGTGCATTATCTGACAGAAATGCAGGGGTGCCAATATTTTTGGCCTTGACTGTATGTATATATATTATAAAATATATTATTGCATATATATATATATATATATATATATATATATATATATATATATATATATATCTTTATGTGTATATGTGTATTTACAGACATATATACACATATAAATAATGCGAGCGAAAAGATTTTACTTTCAACTCATAATACGCAACAAGCACAAAAAGCTTACTTCTAGCACAGTTAACGCTCAAGCGGGAGCGTTATATAGTACTCCACTTGTAATTTGGCCCTAAAAAATAAAAAAATATACTTCCCAAATCCAGGACTGTTCCAGAAAAAATTGGGACATCTGGGCTCCTTATTTAGTTGAAACGATTTTTATTGTCACACAAAATATGAAATATAAAATTACAGGTCACATTTTCCCTTAGTATGTAACATATCTCCTCCCATGACCTTTGATATAGGTCAAATGTCTCATATTTAATGTCCTGCTGTGGAGATAGTATATGAAATTCCGTCAATTCACTTATAGATACATACCTTACTATTTCAATACAATTTGTGCGACTAACAATATCTCTTAACAGAAAACACAACCAGAGTTTAGGGACCAGGACGAAGGGAACAGCAAAAAGAAACATACAAGATCATTTTTCCCTTCCTCCCCATCCCACCCCGAATTTTATTTTGTGCATGTTTTATTCCCTCCCCTCAAACCTCCCATTAACAAAAAACCAACTTTACCTTAAAACTTCAACCAACCTGTCCGTCACGTCCCTCCACTATCAATGGATCCAGGAGAGGGGCCCTCCACCAGCTGTCTGTAGATCATTTCAATATCCCTGCTGTGAGCCTCAAATGTCAGATTGTGATTCTTTTCTACTAATTACCTGTCCCATAATTAGTTTGATCTTCCCTATTTTCTTTCTCTGCTAATGGCCTGACAAGATCCAATAGTTCCATATCTTTAGAAATTGGTCATGTGTAGTCTGTATGAAGGCTATCGTCTCAGACATTCTGTATGTAAGTTGAATTTTATCCCTGACCTCCCCCCATGAGGGTACCCCTGTTTTCCAGTGTCTTGCTACACATATTCTGGTAGCTGTGCATAAGATTCGAATAAACGTATTAGTAGCTGCATTAAACTGTGTGAACCTGTCATTTAATAAAGCTTGTTGAGCCGACAGGGAAATGTTTTCAGACAGTACCTTGCTTAGCAGCTCAGATAGTCCATTCCACACTTGACTTGTGGGCAATCCCACCACATATGAATATAAGTCCCCGTTACAGCACACCCTCTGTAACAAAATTTATTGCTGTTTAGAGTATAATGTGATGTAATGACAGGGGTAAGATACCATCTGAAGGATGTTTTAATACTGTTTTCTCTAAAATCTGCGCTAGTAAGCCCTTTACTAGATGTGTATAAAATTGTTTCCCAGTCTTCTATAGTGTGAGCTATATTTAGTTCCTCTTCCCATTTCTCCATCAAAGAGGACTTGGAGGTGGTTCTGGCCTTCTGTAATGTTAAATATATCGCAGAGATTAGTTTTTTAGTTCGCTGTGATGTGTTGCAAAAGTGTTCTAGGGTTGTCAGTCTAGTGACCGAGTTAACTGTCCTAAATTAGGTGACAACAGATGCCACTTGTAGATATAAGAACCACTGCAACTTCTCAGGTTTAATTTTTTCTTGAATTTGTTGGAATGTGGCTACCTTATTATTATATAGAAAGTCTGCTACTCTATATAGCCCTTTATTTTCCCATTTCCCTATTTGCATATGGAAATCTGCACTTAAAAGGGTCCGCAATGGTCTAACCACCGAATCTATTGGCATTAAATGTAAAGATCTGGACAACGAGGTCCACATCTGCATCATCTCTATCATAAGTCTTGAGGTATAAGTGCCTCTAAGAGGCCGCGTCAGCTGTCCCCATAATATGTCTTCCGGGTTTCTATAATCTGCCATCAATGTCTCCACCCTCACCCACACCAAGTCCTCCGGATTCTTACTCATCAGGGTGGTTTGTGCTAACCTAGCCGCTTGATAATATTGGATTAAATTTGGTACTCCCACCCCCCCTAGTTGTCTATGTTGTTGGAGAATCTGAGAAGGGATTCTGGCGTTTTTAGAACCTCTTAGAAAGCCTATCAGGTCTATTTGTATTTTTTTTAAGTCAGTCAGGGGAACCCTAACGGGTAGGGCTCTAAAGAGATATAGTATTCTGGGGAGAATATTCATTTTAATTGCCGATAGTCGACCATACCAGGAGAAACCTCCTTTTTTCCATTTATTTATGTCTTTTCTAATCGATGCGTATAGGGGGGTATAGTTTAGTCTGTAAAGATCTGCCGTGTTACTTGATACTTTAAATACTAAATACTTAATCGCTGTGGTGGCCCATGAAAATTCAAAGTTAGCTTCTATAAGCTTTTTAGTGTGGTCAGGAAGAGCAATAGGGATCGCTTCACATTTTTCTAAATTTACTTTATAGCCCGATACATCGGAAAATTCTTGTAGTCTCTGATACAAGTTGGGTAGAGAGAGCAGTGGCTTGGTTAGTGTGAGAAGCACATCATCTGCGAATAAGGACACTTTAAATTCATGGTCTTTGAGTACCACTCCATGTATATCTGGGGAAAGTCGAATTATTGCTGCTAATGGCTCTATACAAATCGCAAACAGAAGTGGTGAGAGTGGGCATCCCTGCCATGTACCGTTCAGGATTTCTATAGATTTTGATTGGTAGCCTGCTGCTCTAACATTAGCTGTTGGATTTGAGTAGATGCTTTTAATGGCCTGCACAAACTCTCCGTGAAAACCTAATCTATCTAGAACCTCCAACATGAAATGCCAGTCAATTCTGTCAAACGCCTTCTCCGCATCCAGCGAGAGGACCAGAGAAGGCGTTCTCGTTTCGTTGAGGTAGTCAATCAGGGAGATCGTGCGCCTCGTATTATCTGGGGCTTCTCTATCTTGAATAAAGCCTACCTGGTCAGGGTGGATCAGATTTGGCAATTGCACTTTAAGTCTGTTTGCTAGTATTTTGGTAAAAATGTTGATATCCTGATTTATTAGCGAAATGGGCCGGTAATTTTGACAGAGCTTTGGGTTTCTTCCTGGTTTTTGTATAACTACTATTTTGGCTTGTAAAATTTCTTTAGGGATTTCTTTACCTTGTAAAATATCGTTACATAATGAAACTACATGTGGGATTAACACTGATCTATATAATTGGTAGTATTCGCCTGAAAATCCGTCTGGACCCGCCGCCTTACCTGGCTTGAGTTCTTTAATGGCATTAAGAACCTCCCTGGTTGTAACCTCAGCATTTAGCTCTTTACTGCTCTCTTTATCTAGGGGAGTGAGTTTGGCTTCGTCTAAAAACTTTGTCAGAAGCTGATGCGTTTGTGCGTTTAGTGTTGTTTTTTGCCATCATATAACTTAGCATAGTATTGGGCAAAGCTATCAGCGATTTCTTGGGGGTTTGAGGTACAGGATCCATCGCTTTTCTGTAAAAACGGGATAGTGAAAGATTTGGTCTTCTCCCTCAATTTGTGGGCCAAATACCTATCCGGTTTATTAGAATATAAAAAATATTGTGATTTTAGTCTATGGGCAGATCTTATAGAGGTTTCGTTCATTACTGTTGCTAGTTCTTGTCTTTTAGCCTGTAATTGTGTATATGTTGTTGTTGATAAGTTTTGCTGATGTAACCTGGAAAGATTGTCTATTTGTTTTTGCAAGGTGTCTGTTTGGAGTCTATTGACTCTGGTGAATGCTGCTTTCTCTTTAATGAGTAAAACCCTAATATAAGGCTTATGTGCCGCCCAAATATTAATCGGATTAGAGGTCATCCCTACATTGAAGTCCCAGTATTCTGTTAAAGCTTTAGAAATGGATTCACGTGTCTTAGTAGCTTTCAGGACGTATGGATCATAAGTCCAGGATCTAGTCGTACTAGTTTGAAAAATCTTTTTAATATCTATTTGAACTATGGAGTGGTCTGACCATGCACATGCATGGATTTTAGCCGAGGACAGGTCAGGAATTAGAGTCTGGCTTACATAAATGTAATCCAATTTTGAATAAGACCTGTGTGCTCATGAGTAGTATGTATAATCATTGGTTCTCCCGTATAGGGTATCCCAAGAGTCTAGAACATTGTGTTCAAGGAAGATTTCTTTTATTTTTTTAATTGTGGAGTTGTGTCTTTCTTGTTTTTGAGATAATGGGAGTCTATTTTTACTTTGGTGTGCGTACATTGAAACATTGAAGTCCCCTCCCAGGATTATTTTAGAGTGTGACCATTGAGTTAATAGGTAAGATAGATGGGTGAAAAAAACTGCTTGTGATTCGTTTGGTGCATAGACATTGCACAAGACTATTTGTTTGTCATGCAGTCTCCCCTGAAGTATCAGAAACCTACCCTCCGGATCCCTAATTGTTTATTCTATCACAAACCCCACCGATTGATGTATTAATATTGATACCCCCCTCTTTTTTTATCCGTTATAGAGTGGAAGTGTTGAGTATATCCTCTAGACCAGTATTTTGGTATTACTTCCCTAGTGAAGTGCGTCTCTTGCAGGAATATGATATTCGCTTTTAATTTAGTGTATTATTTTAGTGCCGTCCTACGTTTAAGGTCTGTATTTAGGCCCCTAACGTTATGTGAAATTAGTCTTAAACTATTAGCCATTACTCACTGTTGTGTGGGTGGAGAGCCCCTTCCGGATCCGCTATCTCTTCATTCGGCATATCTGCCTTTACATATTGATAGATTAGCTTTCTGTTGGTATCTGGGTCAAATTGGCCGAGTAGATGACGTGACAGAACATAAATAGAAACAAAAACAGGAACAATTACATTAATGAACAAATCAAGTAATATCTCAACAATGATATTAAGCATAAGGAAAAAATACCTATTTATATCATGCTGAGAAAACATTCAAAAAATAAGAAAGAAAAAAAATATAACTTCCACCCCTCCCCCCCATTGAAAAAATAGACTATGGTCTAACAGTAAAATCCCATAGTGCTATAACTGTATGTGCTTATACTATAATTTCTTTAAGAAAAGGGAGAAAAGAACAACAAAGCAAAAAAAAAGTAAAAAGGAGAAAGAAGTTTTTCTCTTCCCCCTTCCCTTCCTTTGGCATCGAGCAATATAACTATTATTATTAACTGAACATTATTTGCTACATTCCTCTTTTTCATAGCTTCCTAGTCTCTGAACCTATGGCTTCCCATAATGTTTCCCCACCTCTGTGTATCACAATACTACTGGGTATAGAGAAAGACTGAGTACATTTTTCTACTTAAACCAACTACTGATAGAGAATGTCAAGGTTTGGTCTTTCTTTTTGGAACTCTGGACCACTTTTGTCTCTGTGGTTGAGCTGAGCTCAACTGTCCCTGGGATGGATCTTCTGCTGTCTTCATCTGTGGCATTTCTGGGGGCTCTAGTTGTAGCTTCCGGCATATATCAGGAATCTCTGACAATTCTTTTAGATTTAGAGTTCTGCCGTTGTGTAGAATAAACAGGCTAAAAGGGAAGCCCCAGCGATATCTAATTTGGTGTTTTCTTAGGAGTGCAGTCAAAGGCCTTAGATAGCTTCTTCTTTGGAGAGTCCGAATACAGAGATCTTGATAAAATTGAATTACCATGCCCTGGAACTTGAAGGTGGGGTGTTTTCGGGCTGCTGAGAGAATGTCTTCTTTTTCTGGAAATCTAAGGAATTTCACAATAACATCTCTGGGAGGTGCATCTTCTTTTGGCTTAGCCCTTAATGCTCTGTGAGCCCTTTCCAGTTGAAATTTCTCTTCTCCCACTTCACCAGTGATAGCTTGAAATAATTGGTGGAGATAGACAGGCAATTCTTCCATTAAGACAGCTTCTGGAATCCCCTTTAAACGCAAATTACATATGCGACTCCTGTTTTTCGAGATCTTCAAGCTTGTCTTGCATGTCTATGACTTCCTGTTGCTGTGAGGAGAGCTTTTGTGTTAAGTTAGCTAGCTCTTCAGCCGTAGAGTTCTCACTCTCTTCTAAGGTAGCCACCCTGGAGCCTAATTCTGTAATATCTTGTTTTATGTCCGCCAGACTGCTTGTAACTGTATTTTGAAAGGTGTCTATTTTCTCCCAGAGCTTGTCAAAGTTTTGATTGATATCTTGCTTGGATACTAGAGTTTTGAGATCTGCTCTCGTAGCAGGGATAGCATCTTCTTCTGTAAACTGTGAGTCTGTTTCAGAGTCATTGTCTTCTATCACCATATTAATAGAATCTGGCACTTTCTCCCCTTTCGCGGGTTTGAAGAACAAATGTGCAGCTGATGACTTGGTCCCTTGAGTAGGTTTATTTTGTTTTCTAGCCGCCATCTTATAATTAGGTTGTCTGTCGTCTTTTAAATCTCAGGTGGTGTGTCAAGAAATAGTTGGTGGGATATGTCAGCTACAAGTACCCTTGTACCTCAGAGTATAGAGGGCATGTGAGTTAGCAGATAACAGTTGAGGTTTTTAATATAGATAATGTGTTAACGTAGATTATTCATTTATGCATACATCTTCTCTTAGCTGCATAGTGTGCAATCCAGACAGTATCAGGGGTCTTTTATTTAAATTCCTCCTATTCTTTGAAGTTATATATCAAGATTATATTTGAATAGGCAGCTCCGGATTTATAATGCTGTGGTTAGAGACCCTTTCTTAATTTACATAGGATTAGTGGTTGCTTCGGTTTGCAGTTGTAGTAAAGACATTAGTGTGATATTTGAAACATTTTTTGCAAACTTGCTATCTCTATTTCTCAGTCTTAGTGAGCTGTATCCGATTCAACATCCGATAGGAGCATTATATTGTGTTGCCTCTTCATATTTTAATTGCTGTCCTACCGGTGCTGTTTCTATTTTTAGGTGCATGTAGCTTAGGGCCTTTATATGTGCGCAGAGTTATTGCACCATCTGGGAGTCCTTATAGCGTGTGTTAACATAGGCCTTGGTCAGTGGTACTTAAAAGTTTTTTCAGCCTCTGTATGCCTCTAATTAATCGCCATATCTGCTGGCCGTGTTTTTCCCTTGTTAAAACATTAGTCCCCTCACATACCCTCTTACCGCATCTTCCATATAGACTTTCTAAGCTTCTGTTCAAAGGAGCTCGTTATTAGAACTTTTTCTTTTCCAGCCTTAAAGTTTACTTTTAAGCTCTATCTGTTGTCCGGTTCGGCATTGTCTCAGTAGTTTTCCCACAGAGCAGGAGGTTTTCATCCAGTATAGCTGTTATGTACAGCGCTGTTATGTCCGGAGTTAGCTACTCCACGTGTGCAAAATGGCGATCGGCACTACATATCTGCAAAAGCCTTCGTAGTCAGACTTCACTTGCAATGCGTAATTTCACCTTAAATTGTCCTCCGGTGTGTACACTCTTCAGTCCTGAGTATTTAGGGACATAATCCAGCTAAAAATGCCATTAGATGCCTTCTCACAACACAGTTTAGCACGGAGCACAATTGCTAAGCTGCCATCTCCTTTCAGCTCCAGGCTCCGCCCTCCCTGGGCTCCTTATTTAAAGGGACACTAAACCCAAAATATTTTCTTTCATGATTCAGATAGAGCATGCAATTTTAAGCAACTTTATAATTTACTCCTACTATAATTTTTTTCGTTCTCTTGCTATCTTTATTTAAAATGCAGGAATGTAAAGCTTAGGAGCCGGCCCTTTTTAGGTTCAGCACCCTGGATAACGCTTCCTTATTGGTGGCTACATTTAGGAGTACATTAGAAACTTGCTTAAAGGGATACTAAACCCAATTTTTTTTTTCTTTCATGATTCAGATAGAGCATGCAATTTTAAGCAACTTTTTAATTTACTCTTATCAAATTTTCTTCCTTCTCTTGCTATCTTTATTTGAAAAAGAAGGCATCTAAGTTAAGGAGCCAGACAATTTTAAGTTCAGATCCCGGGATAGCACTTGTTTATTGGTGGTGTCCAATCAGCAAGGACAACCCAGGTTGTGAAACAAAAATGGGCCGGCTTCTAAACTTACATTTTTGCTTTTTAAATAAAGATTACAAGAGAATGAAAAAAAATTATATTAGGAGTAAATTAGAAAGTTGCTTAAAATTGCATGCTCTAACTGAATTATGAAAGAAAAAAAATTGGGTTCAGTGTCCCTTTAACCCCTTAACGACCGACGACATATGCCATACGTCCTCAAAAAAAAAGCACTTAACGACCGAGGACGTATGGCATACGTCGTCGGTTAAACAGAGCACTGGAAGCGATCGAAATCGCTTCCAGCTGCTCTAACAGTATTGCAGGCTTGCCTTGATGTCTAGGCATCCTGCAATACTGTTCCCGAGTGCCGGGACCGGATTGATCACTCCCCCACGAGTGATCACTTCCGGTTTCGCTCCACGTGGAGCCCGGCAGTGTTTCAGAGCATCGGAAGTGATCGGACACGCTTCCGATGCTCTGCTTGTGTGCTAAGTGCCTCGGTGGGTCGAGGCACTTAGTTAGTTATAAAATAAAATAATAAAAGTTAAAAAAAAAAACGTAAAAAAAAAAAAAAAGCCCTAAATAGCCCCCCCTCCCCCTTCACTAGGCATCCAAGATGGCGATGCCCAGTGCATCATGGGGCCTCTGGGGGTGTCCCTAGCCTGCCTCATCATAGGGGCAAGCTAGGGTCACCCAATCTGAGCCTCCCACCCAAAAAAAATAATAAATAAAATACCCCATTTGTCTGATCATGTCAATATTTGTTTTTTTTGCAGAGAGAGATTTAATTCTTTTATTTGTTAAAAAATATAGAACCAAAGGCTCTTTTCAGAGCCATTAACCCCTAGCTTGCCAGTGATCACTATAAATCACTGGCATTAGCATAGCTGCACTTTTTTTTGCTGTCTGTGCATTTTTTTAGGGGTTAATTTTTTTTGTTGTATTTTTTTAAAAAACCCAAAGGCTCTTTTCAGAGCCATTTAGCTAATTTAATTTAATTTCCAGAGTCATTAACCCCTAGCTTGCCAGTGATCGCTATAAATCACTGGCAGTAGCATAGCTGTACTTTTTTGCTGTCTGTGCATTTTTTTAGGGGTTAATTTTGTTGTTGTAATTTTTTAAAAATCCAGAGGCTCTTTTCAGAACCATTTAGTTAATTTAATTTAATTTTCAGAGCCATTAACCCCTAGCTTGCCAGTGATCGCTATAAATCACTGTCAGTAGCATAGTTGTACTTTTTTGCTGTCTGTGCATTTTTTTAGGGGTTAATTTTGTTGTTGTGATTTTTTAAAAATCCAGAGGCTCTTTTCAGAACCATTTAGTTAATTTAATTTAATTTTCAGAGCCATTAACCCCTAGCTTGCCAGTGATCGCTATAAATCACTGTCAGTAGCATAGTTGTACTTTTTTGCTGTCTGTGCATTTTTTTAGGGGTTAATTTTGTTGTTGTGATTTTTTAAAAATCCAGAGGCTCTTTTCAGAACCATTTAGTTAATTTAATTTAAGTTTCAGAGCCATTAACCCCTAGCTTGCCAGTGATCGCTATAAATCACTGGCAGTAGCATAGCAGTACTTTTTTGCTAGTTTATTTAGTTAATTAATTTAGTTAATTAATTTAATTTAAAAAAATTTAGTACATTTTTTCTGTGACAGATACAATAATGTCACAGAAAACATATAGTGTTGAGGAGGCGTATGCCATCCTTGCGTCAGAGTCAGATGCCTCTATGTCTGACTCAGACCCCAATTTTGACCCTGCCATATGCTCAGATACATCACTAGATGCAGTCTCAACTGATAGTGATGTATCTGTGGCTGCTAGACCCCCTACCAGCCCCCCTGCTAGCCCCCCTGCCAGAAGGAGGCGTGTTGCTGCCATTGCTGCTGAAGAGTGGGTAACACCTCATCTCCAGAGGCCAGATATCCCACCCTTCACAGCAAATGCTGGCATAAATATAGATGTGGCAGGTTTTAGCCCCCAGCAGTTTCTGGAAGTGTTTTTGGGCGATGATGTATTGGGGAACATTGTCGCTCAAACTAATTTATATGCCCATCAGTTCCATGCTGCAAAGCCTGGAACATATTTGGCAAAGCAGCAATGGGCCCCCATCAATGTGCCAGAATTCAAAAAATTCTGGGCATTGACCATGCTGATGGGCATCATAAAGAAAACCTCCATTCGCTCCTACTGGAGTACTAGCCCCATCTGCTCTACCCCCATTTTCTCCCAGATTATGTCGAGGAAGAGGTATGAAATGATTCTGCATTTCATGCACTTCAGCGACAACAGCCTGTGCCCCCCTAGGGAGCATCCCCAATTTGACAGGCTGTATAAAATCCGCCCCCTGATAACCCACTTTTCTGCCAGGTTTGCAGAGGCTTATACACCTGGAAGGAATATATGCGTTGATGAATCCCTAATGAAGTATAAGGGAAGGCTGGGATTCAAGCAGTTTATTCCTTCCAAGCGCTCCAGATATGGGGTAAAGGTGTATAAGCTCTGTGACAGCGAGGAGACTGGGTATACTCAGGCCTTCCGGGTGTATGAGGGAAAGGATAGCCACCTTGACCCTCCAGGTTGCCCAGAACATATGGGAACCACTGGCAAGATTGTCTGGGACCTGATATTACCCCTAATGAACAAAGGGTATCACTTGTACTTACACAATTTTTATACAAGTGTCCTTTTGTTCAAGCTACTGTATTGCTTTGATACAGTAGCTTGCGGTACAATTAAAAAGAACCGCGCAGGTTTCCCAGGACAGCTTGTACGCACCCGGCTACGAAGGGGGGAGACCTCAGCTCTGCGCCAAGAGGAGCTGTTGGCACTTAAGTACAGAGACAAGAAGGATGTATACCTTCTTACCACCATCCACACAGAGAGGACGGTGGCGGTTTCTGTACGTGGCAGAGCTGAGATCATAAGGAAGCCAGTGTGCATCAAGTCTTATAACCGGCATATGGGTGGGGTTGATCTGGCTGATCAGCTGCTGCAGCCCTACCTAATTATGCGGAAGACAAGGGCCTGGTACAAAAAGGTTGCAATTTACCTAATGCAGATTGCAACCCACAACGCTTTTTTGTTGTTCAAAAAAGCAAACCCCAGAGTTAAAAAGACCTTTTTACAGTTTCAGCTCCAGATTATTACGGGGATTTTGTACCATGATGCACCTGCTCCCCGGGCGGTGATGGGAGAGAGCAGAGTTGGAGCTACCCATTTTATTTTTAAAATCCCCCCTACTGCCGCAAAGCAGAAACCACAAAAAAAATGCAGAGTCTGTACCAAGAGGGGGAAGAGAAGGGACACCATATATCACTGTCCTGATTGCCCTGGACAGCCTGCACTCTGCATTGGGGACTGCTTCAAGCGGTACCATACAATGGTCAATTTTAAAAAAAATAAATACATTTGCTGTTATATATATATATATATATATATATATATATATTTTTTTTTGTTATGTTTACAGTTAGATGTTTTTTTGGTTTTTTTACTTTTACTGTGCCAGATTTTTACATTTCACTACTCTATTTTTTTCTAAAATTGGGCCTGTTTTTTTTTTAACCAAAACCCCTGTCAAACCTATGCATGGGGGGCATAGGTGTACTCAGGGTGCCTTGCAGAAAACAACCTGAAGTATTTTTTTAATAACTTACAACAGTCTCTCCTAAATCATAGTCAAAAAGCAATGTGTCTGTAAAAATGAAAATTGAAAAATTACCACCATACACTTTCTCCAATTTTTTGGGCTAAAACGGTTGCTTCAAAGGCATCAAAGCACACCATATACAATACCTTGGGGTGTCAACATTTAAAAAATATACACTTTGAATGCAATAAATAAAAGTGGGGTATGCGATAGGCCCCAAACTAAAGATAGGCCTATCAGAAGAAATACTCTCATTTTTAATAACTAAAATCACAAGTCATAAAATTGTAACATAACCTTCCCAAAATCCTGGCAAACCTATGCATGGGGGGCATAGGTGTACTCAGGGTGCCTTGCAGAAAACAACCTGAAGTATTCTTTTGCAATAACTTACAACAATCTCTCCTAAATCATAGTCAAAAAACAATGTGTCTGTAAAAATGAAAATTGAAAAATTACCACCATACACTTTCTCCAATTTTTTGGGCTAAAACGGTTGCTTCAAAGGCATCAAAGCACACCATATACAATACCTTGGGGTGTCAACATTTAAAAAATATACACTTTGAATGCAATAAATAAAAGTGGGGTATGCGATAGGCCCCAAACTAAAGATAGGCCTATCAGAAGAAATACTCTCATTTTTAATAACTAAAATCACAAGTCATAAAATTGTAACATAACCTTCCCAAAATCCTGGCAAACCTATGCATGGGGGGCATGGGTGCACTCAGGGTGCCTTGCAGAAAACAACCTGAAGTATTCTTTTGCAATAACTTACAACAATCTCTCCTAAATCATAGTCAAAAAGCAATGTGTCTGTAAAAATGAAAATTGAAAAATTACCACCATACACTTTCTCCAATTTTTTGGGCTAAAACGGTTGCTTCAAAGGCATCAAAGCACACCATATACAATACCTTGGGGTGTCAACATTTAAAAAATATACACTTTGAATGCAATAAATGAAAGTGGGGTATGCGATAAGCCCCAAACTAAAGATAGGCCTATCAGAAGAAATACTCTCATTTTTAATAACTAAAATCATGTAACATAACCTTCCCAAAATCCTGGCAAACCTATGCATGGGGGGCATAGGTGTACTCGGGGTGCCTTGCAGAAAACAACCTGAAGTATTCTTTTGCAATAACTTACAACAGTCTCTCCTAAATCATAGTAAAAAAGCAATGTGTCTGTAACAATGAAAATTGAAAAATTACCACCATATACTTTCTCCAATTTTTTGGGCTAAAACGGTTGCATCAAAGTCATCAAACCACTCCATGTATAATACCTTGGGGTGTCAACTTTTTAAATATAATCACATTTATGGAAAACAAATAAATTGGGGTATGTTAAAAGACCCCCAAAAAAGACGATAGGCAAAGAAAATATGTTAAATGTGAAAAAAAATCACAAACACATGTCAGACATTTGGCATTGCACAGCCCAAACAAGCCACAAAACCTATGCATAGGTGGTATCACTGAACTCAGGAGATGTTGGTGACCACATATTGGTGTCATCTTTGGTAGTAACACATAACAGGAGCTGTGAATCCATGTCTAAAGTACAATGTATGTGAAAAATAACACAAAAAAATGAATGCCCAATAGTTTGACAAAGACTAGTGGTTGAATTAGTGTATGGAAAGTGTTAAAATATCTGCATTTGAAATACCCTAGGATGTCTACTTTTCAAAAATATATAGTTTGATGGGGGTAAATTACATTGGCCGGCTTCAGAAATGTCTTAAATAGAACATGGGTGCATGGGATGTGAAAATGGGAAGTGTAAAAAATGGAATGCGCTTCCTAAAAATAAGGCCTTCTAGCCCCCAGCATTTCAAATACCCTAGGGGGTCTACTTCTCAAAAATATATGTTTTTTTGTGGGTAAATTTCATTGGCCGGCTTCAGAAATGTCCCAAATAGGACATGGGTGCATGATGACCGATGTGAAAATTCCAAGTTGAAAAACTGGAATGCGCTTCCTAAATATAAGGC
The DNA here is from genome assembly GCF_027579735.1 of Bombina bombina. Lineage (NCBI taxonomy): Eukaryota > Metazoa > Chordata > Amphibia > Anura > Bombinatoridae > Bombina > Bombina bombina. The sequence goes on along the minus strand of NC_069501.1, from coordinate 522,984,208 downwards.
CTTCTAGCCCCCAGAGAACCCAACACACCTATACATGGGTGGTATCACTGTACTCAGGAGATGTTGTTGAACAAATATTGAGGTGTTTTTTGGCAGTAACACATAACAGGAACTGAGAATCCATGCCTAAAGTACAATGTGTGTGAAAAATAACACAAAAACATGACTACCCAAAAGTTTGACAAAGACTGGTGGTTAAATAAGTTCATGGAAAGTGTGAAAATACCAGCATTTCAAATACCCTAGGGGGTCTACTTCTCAAAAATATATGGTTTGATGGGGTAAATTTCATTGGCCGGCTTCAGAAATGTCCCAAATAGGACATGGGTGCATGATGACCGATGTGAAAATTCCAAGTTGAAAAACTGGAATGCGCTTCCTAAAAATAAGGCCTTCTAGCCCCCAGAGAACCCAACACACCTATACATGGGTAGTATCACTGTACTCAGGAGATGTTGTTGAACACATATTGAAGTGTTTTTTGGCAGTAACACATAACAGGAACTGAGAATCCATGCCTAAAGTACAATGTGTGTGAAAAATAACACAAAAAAATGACTACCCAAACGTTTGACAAAGACTGGTGGTTAAATAAGTTCATGGAAAGTGTGAAAATACCAGCATTTCAAATACCCTAGGGGGTCTACTTCTCAAAAATATATGGTTTTATGGGGGTAAATTTCATTGGCCGGCTTCAGAAATGTCCCAAATTGGACATGGGTGCATGATGACCGATGTGAAAATTCCAAGTTGAAAAACTGGAATGCGCTTCCTAAAAATAAGGCCTTCTAGCCCCCAGAGAACCCAACACACCTATACATGGGTGGTATCACTGTACTCAGGAGATGTTGTTGAACACATATTGAGGTGTTTTTTGGCAGTAACACATAACAGGAACTGAGAATCCATGCCTAAAATACAATGTGTGTGAAAAATAACACAAAAAAATGACTACCCAAAAGTTTGACAAAGACTGGTGGTTAAATAAGTTCATGGAAAGTGTTAAAATACCAGCATTTGAAATACCCTAGGGTGTCTACTTTTCAAAAATATATGGTTTGATGGGGGTAAATTCCATCGGCCAGCTTCAGAAATGTCCCAAATAGGACATGGGTGCATGATGACCGATGTGAAAATTCCAAGTTGAAAAACTGGAATGCGCTTCCTAAAATTAAGGCCTTTTAGCCCCCAGAGAACCCGACACACCTATACATGGGTGGTATCACTGTACTCAGGAGATGTTGTTGAACACATATTGAGGTGTTTTTTGGCAGTAACACATAACAGGAACTGAGAATCCATGCCTACAGTACAATGTGTGTGAAAAATAACACAAAAAAATGACTACCCAAAAGTTTGACAAAGACTGGTGGTTGAATTAGTGCATGGAAAGTGTTAAAATACCAGCATTTGAAATACCCTAGGGTGTGTACTTTTAAAAAAATATATGGTTTGATGGGGGTAAATTCCATTGGCCAGCTTCAGAAATGTCCCAAATAGGACATGGGTGCATGATAACCGATGTGAAAATTCCAAGTTGAAAAACTGGAATGCGCTTCCTAAAATTAAGGCCTTTTAGCCCCCAGAGAACCCGACACACCTATACATGGGTGGTATCACTGTACTCAGGAGATGTTGTTGAACACATATTGAGGTGTTTTTTGGCAGTAACACATAACAGGAACTGAGAATCCATGCCTAAAGTACAATGTGTGTGAAAAATAACACAAAAAAATGACTACCCAAAAGTTTGACAAAGACTGGTGGTTGAATTAGTGCATGGAAAGTGTTAAAATACCAGCATTTCAAATACCCTAGGGTGTCTACTTTTCAAAAATATATGGTTTTATGGGGGTAAATTCCATTAGCCAGCTTCAGAAATGTCCCAAATAGGACATGGGTGCATGATGACCGATGTGAAAATTCCAAGTTGAAAAACTTGAATGCGCTCTCTAAAAATAAGAGCTTTTAGCCCCCTGAGAACCCGACACACCTATACATGGGTGGTATCAATGTACCCAGGAGATACTGCTGGACATATTAGGGTGTTATTTGGCAGTAACCCTTAATATTATCAGTAAATGTATTCTTAAATTGCTATTTTGTCAAAAAATCTAATTATTCCCCCCCCCCCCAACTTTGGCATAGATTGGTGGTAAAATGGTTGCATGAAAAAAGTCAAAATACCCCAAGTTTAATACCTTAGGTTGTCTTCTTTTAAAAAATATATACATTTGAAGGGTTATTCAGGGATTCCTGACAGATATTGGTGTTACAATGTAACTATCGCCAATTTTGAAAAAACATGGTTTTAAAATAGCAAAGTGCTACTTGTACTTATTGCCCTATAACTTGCAAAAAAAGCAAAGAACATGTAAACATTGGGTATTTATAAACTCAGGACAAAATTTAGAAACTGTTTAGCATTGGTATTTCATGGTAGTTGTAGATGTGTAAGAGATTTTGTGGCTCAAAGTTAGAAAAAGTGCATTTGTTTTCATTTTTTCCTCATATTTTATATTTTGTTTTATAGTAAATTATAAGATATGATAAAAATAATCATATCTTTAGAAAGTCCATTTAATGGCGAGAAAAACAGTATATAATATGTGTGGGTACAGTAAATGAGTAAGAGGAAAATTACAGTTAAACACAAACATCGCAGAAATGCAAAAATAGCCTTTCTCCCAGATGGTCAACAAATTGAAAAGTGGTCTGGTCACTAAGGGGTTAAAATTGCATGCTCTATCTGAATCATTAAAGGGACATTGAACAAAAATATTTTGTGATTCAGATTGAGAATACAATTTTAAACAACATTCCAATTTACTTCTATTATTTAATTTGCTTCATTCCTTAGATATCCTTTCTTGAAGAAATAGCAATGTGCAGGGGTGAGCCAATCACACGAGGCATCTGTTAGCAGCCACCAATCAGCAGCTACTGAGCCTATCTAGATATGCTTTTCAGCTAAGGATATCAAGAGAATAAAGCAAATTATATAATAGAAGTAAATTTGAAAGTTGTTTAGAATTGCATTCTCTTTCTAAATCATGAAAGAAAAAGTTTGGGTTTCATATCCCTTTAAATAACAAATGTGGGTTTAGTATCCCTTTAAATATCTTTTTTTTTATATATATTTTTCATTGCAAACATGAATCAGGACTGAAAATTGACAATGCATTCATAAGTTTTAAAGGGACAGTAAAATCAAAATTAAATATTAATTCTGACAAAGCATGCAATTTTTTACTTTTATGATCACATTTGCTTTGTTTTCTTGGCATCCTTTGTTGAAGAGTAAATCTAGATAGGCAAATAGGAGCGTAGAACCATGCACCTATCTTTAGCAGTCTATTGGAGCAGTATTTGCAACATTGTATAACACTACAATAAATAATGTTGCAAATACAGATGCAAGATGGCTGTTTCTTACCCTCCTACCCTTCTAAATTGAATTTGTTTTTTTAAATTCTGTCCTGTCTCTTAAATATATTGTTTCATGGTTGTACTTTTATCTTTTGTACCCATAGCACATAATAATAATAATAATAAAGACACGTGCATGCTTCTGAGCTCAACTAGGATTACAAAGCGAACTAAGCAAAATTGATAATAGAAGTCAAGTTTTTGTTCTGCCTGGGTCTGAGAATGGAATGACGTTGCCCCAAGTATTGAATATTACTGATTAGCAGATCAACCTACTAGCTTGGCTGCCAATCTGCATGCAACTATTGCACAATAAGTGGGAAGGAAGGAAGTTAGGGAAGAGATGCATTTGTGTCTTACTGCATGATGAGGTTATGCTGCTAGGAGCCTGTAACTTCCCCCACAGAGGCAGGACAGGAGTGGTCTTGGTCTGATAGTAATTGACTCAGTCACTGAAGTGCTGCCCCTTAAAGGGACACTGAACCCAAATTTCTTTCCCAATTCAGATAGAGCATGCAATTTTAAACAACTTTCTAATTTACTCCTATTATCAAATGTTCTTCATTCTCTTGGTTTCTTTATTTGAAAAGCAAGAATGTAAGTTTAGATGCCGGCCCATTTTTGGTGAACAACCTGGGTTGTTCTTGCTGATTGGTGGATTAATTTAACTGGCCAATAAATAAATGCTATCCAGGGTATGAACCAAAAAACAGCTTAGATGCCTTTTTTTTGCAAGAGAATGAAGAAAAATTGATAAAAGGAGTAAATTAAAATTGCATGCTCTATCTGAATCACAAAAGAACAAAATTTGGGTTCAGTGTCCCTTTAAGTACTTCCTGGGTCTGTTGGACCCACTCGGTCCCATAATTGAGCCTGCCCTGTTTTTAAGTTCTTTAAACATTCATACTCTATACTTTAAATTTAAAGAGACAGTATACTGTAGAATGATTTTTCCCTTAATGTATACCAACTGCAGTGTTTAAAATGTGTGATAAATTGCATTTTCGGGTTTATTTGTGTATAGGAATTAGCTGGTTTAGGGCTTTTAAACCACAACCTATAAAAATGGGTGAGCTTGCAGGTAATATCAGATCTGATTATGTTATCACTTTGTGTACACACACTTGCTATCTTATCTTATAATTGTCTGTAAACTAAAGCTCAATACTTAGGGCTCCATTTAGTAAGCAGTGCATGCTGCTTCAGGGACCATCATTTCAGGCTCACCTGAAATACAAGTTAAGAGTCAGCGATCATAAGAAATTATCCCCATCCGGGGGGGGGGGGGGCGGAGCCAACAGCCAAGCAGTTCAGACGCTTTATCAAGAAGCTCCTCAGATAGATTGCCTAAATAAGCAAATTTAATAGAAAAGGGGGCATCCTACACCCTATATCATATATATACAGATTGGCAGAGCGTCCCTGCCCAAGTGGAAGCCTTTATCTTCAGGTCCGTGACAGAACTTGAGTAACAAATGGACAGAGGTAACCTGAGGCCTGGCAATACAGCACGCAAGTACGCTCGCACACACCAGGGACTTTCATCCTATGCCAGAGGGTCAGGGATCCGCTCCGGTTGCCTGGTTTGGTGCCCGCCGGCGAGATATAAGTGAGGAGGCTCCGGATTACGACCTGAGGCACATATAAGGGACGCACAGTTGCAGACCAAAACTACGGACCAGAGTGAGTTATATATAGCTCCCCAGTTGTGCACTCTATTATAGGGGCTGGCCTCTGTATGCCCTCTTAGTATGGCCGAAGTCTCCACAAGAACACATAAGGGGTCCTTTTATTCCTGCAGCTAGCAATAATAGTTTTGGTGTGAGTCGCTATTTTTCACATCCTCACTACTACAGCGACCATTATAAGCTCAGCTGGCCACGTGGAGGCAGTTTTAGCAACACAGAGCTGCCCTGATAAAATAAAGTGCTGGAGAGTTTCCAGCCAACTATGCTGATTCCTGTCTTAATAGTAAATTACAACGTAAGAGGGAGAATTTGAAGAAACCAATTACTCACCCCTTATACACTTTGAGGGGAACTACATATTACTTTGCACTAAAACAAGACAGACATACAGTACTAAACTCAGCCAGTTTGAGACCCCCAGATCCTGATTTGAGGAGTAGGAAACCACAAGGGGAAAATACATTGGCTGGTCAGTGAGACTGCATAAAGATTTAAAAGTGCTGCAGAGGGACACTGTTACTGAAAAAAACTTAGGTACTCCCCCCCCCCTTTCTTGCTGAGCGTAGTTTCAGTGGGTCATATCCTAGCTCCTTTTGCCGTCCTGGTCCAGTGGTAACACCTGCCCTGGGGACTAGTGCCTTCATTGAATATCATCTGCAGTACCTAAATATTATATTGACTTAGGTCAACAATACTGCCGAGTTTGGATGTTATAATGAACAAAGTACCCAACATTATGTACACCCACTAGAAGCACCCTAATGGGGGGACGGGAGGGGGCTGTGTTAATGCAAATTTGTAGCTGAGACTGTGGGTGTTACAGGAAGGCAATTACCCAAGAAGGTTACAGTGAGTCATGAGATACGAAAACACACTCTAAACCAGAAAGGATATTAGTGAACACACTTGGACATACGTCACAGCAGACTGTCTCTGATCAAAGATGGCTCATTCTAATAGAAAAACGCAACAGCAAAGACATACTGAGGGTCCCAAACACACAGTTGCTGATCATTTCAATAGCAAGATGCAGCTGGATAGGGACAGCTCAGAAGATGAGTCTAGAGAATCCCATCAGACATACATAGAGCAAGATCTTCACAGTCAGATTCACAAGTTCTTGAATCCTTAAATGCCTTATCCTCTAAAATAGATACCCACTACGCCTCACTCAAAAATGATATAAGAAATTCTGTAGCTGAATTACGGAGAGATCTGAATACTCAAGGTGAAAGCACAGAAGCATTAGAAAGGAGACAAGAAGATCTTGCTATAGACCAAGCAAACTTGTTATCATATGCTCAAACTCTAGCAGAAAACATTGCAGATCTAGAGTCCAAAATGGCAGACATAGAAGACAGATCTCGCCGCAACAATGTGCGAATCAGGGGTATCCCGGAGAATATTGGCACGGCAGAATTATCTACATATATCATGAGCTTGTTAAAGGAGCTTTTGGGCCCAATGCAGGATTCACAAGCCTAGATAGATAGGGCTCATAGAGCCTTTCGGCCCAGATCAGCGTCCACAGATCTTCCTAGAGATGTCATCATAAGACTCCACTACTTCACCTTTGAAAGAGCGTTTACTCAGAGCAGCATTCACCAATAAGTCCTTTTTAGAAAAAATCGCAGACATCCAGTTGTTTCCTGACCTTTCTTCGTTTACACTTGCAAAAAGAAGATCATTTGCTCCTGTCACTCAGACTTTAAGGAAATCAGGGATAAAATACAGATGGAGCTTCCTAGTCAAGTTGTTTTTTCAGTATGAGGGCAAGAACTATGTTGCCTTGTCACTGGACCAGGGGCTGAATTTACACAAACCCCTCATCAAGACGCAGACTCCGAAACTTCAAAGAACCTTAGGCCCTCGGCCGCTGAGTGGCAACCCCTAACAAAGAAACCAAACAGAAAGCAAGACAGAGCGAACTTCAGCTATCTACCAGAGAACTCAGGCACATCTCATGACATACCAAGGGGTCCCAGGTCCTCTGTTGCTGAGTTGCAACCATTGCCAAAGAGACCGAATAAGCAACAAGAAAGGATGTCTGCTGGTTCTGAGGAGATGTGAGTCCTACCTGGAGCCACCATAGGTAGTACGAAGGACTATCACTGTATCCAGTGGAAATGACTTCCATTACACCAACACAAAGAATCGGAGGTGGTAATAGTATACCTTTGTTAGGTTACAGGAACGTTAAAATTGTTTACATGTTTAATAATGATGTTCTTGGACTCCTCCCTGGCCGGAGGCTGCTACTAGAGTGATGTTTACTTAAGGAAATGGTTGTGTAATGCCTTCTTAAAAACTAATACTATGGGCATGCAGATTCCAATTATCTATATTTTGTTTTACCAACATGTTCTCTAGTACAATGATTAAGATAGACATTATCCCTAGAGATAGGTGGTTATTATGTTACAATTGTAACTATATACTAGGGAGGTTGCCTTATAGTCTACATGGGTCTTGTTGCTCTCCCATGTGGACATCACTGGACTACAGTGGGGACATTTACCACACAAGTTGACCCATTTTGGGATGGTGGTCGGGTCCATATGGAGGAGTGAGGAGGCCCATAGAAGGTTCAAATTGTTGTTGTTTCAGGTTTTTTCTCATGTTTTGTTGAAAAGGTATGCTAGGTTGAAGAAAGATAATCATCACTCTAGACCACCTAGCGCAGTTGCACAGTTCCCCCTACCTTAAATCCCCCCTTCTCAAATGTACTTATTGCATAGTCATAGCCAGACTCACAGCCATAAACTAAAAACTTGCACAATAGCTCCCTAACTGTAGGGTCACGGGTTACAGCTGGTCAGGTTACAGCTTGTTCCATTATTGCTATTCTTAACTATCAAGTGACGGAGTTGTTTAATTTTAATATTAAGCTTTCAAAAATTAAGCCAAGAGGAAGGAGGGCTGTGACGTTTGATTACCCCTCCCCCTCAATTGACTAAATTTGTATATATAATAGAGTGAAGATTATTAACAGACAAAAAGCGGTTAGGCAGGTACTACTCCAAGCAGATAATATATAAAAACAAAATTTATTGAAACATCTTAAAAGAATGAACAGACATGGCAGCAATAGAGCAGTAAGTCTGACATGTTTCGCACCTCACTGGTGCTTACTCATAGACTGAGGTCTGTATCTTAATCCCACATGTTTATAGGCTGAGGTGGTAATTGGATTAACCACTTCAGTCCCACAGACATAGGAAACAGGATAAAAACAATCTCTAAGTGACATCAAAAAATTATATAATTACCAAAAGTTTTTTTGCTAAATTAGTAACATAAGCAATATTAGAGACTCTACCTAATTTTTGACAACATATTCAAAAACACATTCAAAGATAATTTTCCAAACCACAATATTTTAGAAAATTTTAAGGTGAAAACAGGCAAAAGAAGAAATATGTGCAAGCAATTAAATACATATAAATACTTCGTATGATAAGTTCTAAAGATTATGTATGTTTTTTCAGATAACTGGTATATAAAAAATGAAGTTAGTTATCTATAAAATAATTTATATCGCATTCCCTATTCATACCTAGAGGAAAACGTGTATTTAGCTTTAGTATCCAATAGAGTTCTTTTTTCCCCAAAATTTTATCCCTATTACCTCCTCTTAAACAGATACTAGCTAAATCAATAACCTGAAATGAAAGATGTGCAATATTTGTCATATGTTTATTAATAAAATGTTCAGCAACAGAAGAGTCTGTAATTATTTACATCCCGGACATGTTCATTAAAACGTGTCCTAATGGTGAGGGTAGTCTTTCCTACGTATTGAAAAAACAAAGATTGCAAGTCAATAGATAAATCACATATTTGAAGCCACAATTGGCATAGAATTCTATAGGGTATGTTTTTTCATCATATTGGCATACAAAGTGGTCTTCCTGTAAGACACTTGAACATGCCAAACACATACGTACTCCACACCTAAAAGTGCCTTTTTTGTTTAACCAAGAAGTAGCATACTTTAGTGTTGGGGTTTGTTTTCTAACTAAACTAGGTGTTAAAGTTTCTGCTAATGTCCTAGATTTTCTAGGTACAAATTTACAATGTTGTATTAATGGCTGTAGGGCATCATCCGATTGCAATAAGTTAAGGTGTTTTTTCAAAATTTTAACTATTTCTTCATATTGTTGGCTATATGGTGTAGAGAAAACAATTGCATCATTAAAATTAGAATCATTGATTAGTGTTTTTTGAGACAAATCCTGTTCCTGATCATTATTTTGAACCAGTTTTCTCACATCTTCCAGCTGTTGGTAGTTATATCCTATAATTTTCAGTCTATCCCTAAGTTCTATGGGCTGTTTATCATATATGCTATCTACCTTTGTATTGCGTCTTAATCTTAGGAACTGTGATTTTGGTATGGACCGGACTAGATGATTTGGATGTTGAGAGTGTGCGTGCAGTATGGTATTACCTGCTGTTTGCTTTCTATATGTACTGGTCACTATTGTATTATCTACAATTTGTATAGTAAGATCTAAGTAATTGACTGTCTCCTGGCTATATACCCCTGTAAATTTTAAATTTAAATCATTCCCATCGCAATATTTAAAAAAATTTGAGAATGTGTCATCATCCATAGGTATCTTAAAAATAAATAACAAATCATCTATGAAACGCACATAATGTGCAATCTGTTGGTTCCACTGATTATTTGAAGAATAGAGGTATGTTTGTTCCCAAAAGGCTACAAAGATGTTGGCAAACGAGGGGGCAAATTTTGCCCCCATCGCTGTGCCACATGTTTGCAAAAAATATTCATTGTTAAATAAAAAATAATTGTGGGATAATAGAAATTGCAATACCTCACATATATAATCAATTTCAGATGAAGCATAATGCGATTCTCTTTGCATAAAATATTTCACAGCCATGATGCCTCGATTCTGTGGAATCGATGTATACAGAGAGGTGATGTCTATTACACCCCAGGAGTAATCTGTATGCCAATTGACTTTCTCCAAGGTAAGCAAAAGATTCGAGGTGTCCTGTAGGTAGCTCAACTGTGACACAGCAATAGGCTGTAAGATGGAATCAAGCAATGCGGCTAAAGGCTCAAACAAAGAGCCAATGCCTGCCACAATTGGCCTACCCGGGGGGCACCCCGCATCCTTATGCACCTTAGGCACATGATGAAAAATAGGGCAGATAGGGTTGGCTGGAACAAGAGAAGATTTGTCAGTTTCATCAAAAATCCCCAAGGCAATTCCATTATCTACCAGTTTTATAAGTTCCTTTCTAAACAGATTAGTTGGATTGTTAGTTATTTTTTATATGTGTTATCATTGGACAATTGTCTATATGCCTCATCAAAGTATGCTTCCTTATTCATAACAACAATGCTGCCCCCCTTATCCGAATTGCGTATTACTATGTCCTGATTATTTTGCAAAGATTTAATGGCTTTACGCTCATTAAAGGTCAGATTAAGGGGGCAGCATTGTGTCCTAGATTGTTTTCTTATGCCAAAATGTCTTTTTGTACAGCTTTTTTTAAACGCATTAATACATGGTCCCCTAAAATTAGTAGGGTAAAAATCTGAGTGATGTTTTGGTTTTGGAAAAGATACTGTTTGATAATTTAAATTTTCATCGTTGTACATATCAACTAGCATAGTCAAAGTACAGGCTTCTTCAAAATTTACTTGTGCTTTTTTGTAATATCTCTTTTTGTTTTCCACTCTCCTGGGATCAGTGTTGTCCTGAAATTTATTCATTACAAAATACCTCTTGAGTGTTAATTTACGGACAAATTTGTTAACATCCAGGAGTGTGGAAAAACTAGAGAAATGACTTGTAGGTGCAAACCCCAATCCCTTTGAGAGCACATTTGTTTCATGGACATTTAGTTCATGGTTAGATAGATTTATTACACTTAGTCCATGATCAATATGATTCCTATATGAACCTGTCATTTCAGTTGTAGTATCAGAAGTTATTGTCCCTTCTTTTTCTTGTTCTTTCCTTCTCCTTTTATTTTTCCATCTTCTTCTTCGCCTTTGTTTCTTTGAGGATTTCTTCTGGTCTTAGGCTTGTCTGTTATAGGAGCCTCTTCCACTTCTTCTGTTGACGATTCCTGTAAAAAAGAAGAGCAAGAGGGAGAAGGAGAGGAGGAGAGAGAGCTCAAAGAAGACATAGAAGAGGAACATGCTGAAGCACATATACTTCTAGCGCTTATATCAGAGTCTGTAGAATCCCCTTCATCTGTGCTAAACACCACTTTTCTTTGATTCTTATTTTTATTCTTTAGAATTGACTTTGGTTGTTCCTTGTCTGTGGTTGTTTCTTATCAGCACTTTTATTTTTGAAATTAGATTTCCTTCTATACATATTTTGCTGGCGTAGGGCTGCCCAGTTATAAACTTGATTTTGCTCATAATCTTCCTTATCACGTATAAATGTATTGCCCTTTCTAGTCGCTTGTTCACCTTCTAGTTTATCAAGTGCATCATCCATTCTCTTTTTATAGGTGTTAAAATTGGCATTTTTTTCATGATTTTTTTAGTTCTTCTTTAGCTGATATCAAGGGTTCTTTTAAATTTATACGCTTTTTTTCTTTGACTCTGATGAGTATATTAATTAGTTTACTAGAACATTCAGTAAGTGCCATGTTCCATTCATCTAGGTCTGCAGGGTCCTCAAATTCAAAAGAGGGGAATTTTTTAATTCTGAGGCTTCTGGGAATGCGCTTGCAATCTAAATACTTTTTAAAGGCAATAATGTCCCACATCAATCTAAGGTCCACTGATAACATATGTTCCAAGTTTTAAAATATTTTCTTGAAATCTTGCTGTTCCTTTAAATCTGACACTGGGTCCTCTGAAAAGATTTTGTCAAAGTACCTTTGTCTAGTTGCAACATCAAATGCTGCATGTTGATACTCAGTATCCCATATATATGTTTCACTGTCATTAGTAATAATGTCCTCATTTGGTAGATCAATGATTGCCATGTTAAATGATTCAATGTCAATGCCTGCTATGTCTGTATGCTTACACGCTTGTATACAGGGGTATGGTAATATAAATATGTCCGGTGTCAAGTATATGTGGTTAAGAAATAAGCCAGTCAGCTCTGTATCTAGAGGTAACCCTTAAGTCAATTACGGTATGTTTATACTTATAGTAACATAAACATTTTCAGAGATATGAGTTCAACCTCTTACATGTTGGCATCCGTTGTTTGAAAATCCTGTTGCCGCCGTGATATGGATACTCTGTGGCCGACTCAGCAGTAGCGCCTGATCAATCGGCGTAGGGATCCAGGAAGCGTGTAGCAAATAGAAAGTAGTGCCGCAACCTAGGTGTTCAGCTGGAATAACCGGAAGCCCAAACTGGCTTATGACATATTACCTTCCCCTGGAGTACCGTAGCCTTAAACAGAGGATCAATCCGTAAGTATTCAAAGACAAAAAGCGGTTAGGCAGGTACTACTCCAAGCGGATAATATATAAAAAACAAAATTTATTGAAACATCTTAAAAGAATGAACAGACATGGCAGCAATAGAGCAGTAAGTCTGACATGTTTCGCACCTCACTGGTGCTTACTCATAGACTGAGGTCTGTATCTCAATCCCACATGTGTATAGGCTGAGGTGGTAATTGGATTAACCACTTCAGTCCCACAGACATAGGAAACAGGATAAAAACAATCTCTAAGTGACATCAAAAAATTATATAATTACCAAAAGTTTTTTTGCTAAATTAGTAACATAAGCAATATTAGAGACTCTACCTAATTTTTGACAACATATTCAAAAACACATTCAAAGATTCACAGACTCACAGCCATAAACTAAAAACTTGCACAATAGCTCCCTAACTGTAGGGTCACGGGTTACAGCTGGTCAGGTTACAGCTTGTTCCATTATTGCTATTCTTAACTATCAAGTGACGGAGTTGTTTAATTTTAATATTAAGCTTTCAAAAGTTAAGCCAAGAGGAAGGAGGGCTGTGACGTTTGATTACCCCTCCCCCTCAATTGACTAAGTTTGTATATATAATAGAGTGAAGATTATTAACCATTTAGTCAGCATTCACCCATTTTGGTGAATATATAAGCGGTATTAACCCGCCAATTTGGTAGCATAGATACAAGTTGCCAGAACATAGACTTGATATATTGATATATTAAGTGAGGGCTTACTCAAAGTAGAGCCATCGGTGAATTGTAAATCAAGAGCAAGTATTGTCTAACCCTCTTCCCTTTCTTACCAGTCTTTTAAAGATAGTGACGGCTCGAATAAGGCATGATAAGCTAGATTGGCTTAGAATTATAGGTAACTGACTCGTTATTGTAAAGCAACACTGGCTACAACTTGTCATAATTGCCTTCTCTTTCCAAAATATGCTTGAATACTCATTTTTCATAAGTGTTTACATGTTATCACACTACAAGATGATTACGTTTTTCAGGGAGTCATACTTATTTTTATAACTTTAGAAAATGTGGTATCATTTTATGGTAATACCTATCGTCCAGGTGTGAAAAATAGAACTTAAGGTTTTCACAAATATGTTAAATCGAACGATGACTAGGAGAATTTAACTAGCAGAACTTACTTTGTGTTTTATGTTCATTTTCTTTTACATGCATGCTAACATGTAATTGTGATTTGTAATCTCAACACATGTGCTGAGAATATGGTTGTTGTATCAAGAAATACCTCAATAAAAAACTTTGATTTAAAAAAAAGAAATCATCCCCATAAAAAACTTTGATTTAAAAAAAAAGAAATCATCCCCATCCGATTGGGATGATTGACAGCCCCTGCTAGCAGGCGATTGGCTGCAAGTGAGCAGGTGGCGGCACAGGCTAAATCAGCTTTTTCAAATGCCAAAATAGGTTAAACAAGTAAACAATTTAATACACTCCAGCAAGGTAAACCGTCCCTTTAAGCTTAATTTTAACTTTACTGTCCCCTTTTTAGCTGTTTATTAGAAAACCAAAAACATATTTTATGATGAATTAGAATGAAAGTGGTGAGAGATTTTAATGGGAAAAATAGTATATGTAAATGTTGGATAAATAAAAAAAAGGCATATAAAGTCCATCTTTACTAGCAGATTGTAATAGCCTTGAATATGAAACCTGGAAAGCTAGCACTTTACATTACATTAAAACGTGTTATGTCTAGTCAAATCTTCCAATGCTTTGCATTAAAATGTGTTGTGCCCAAGAGATTACATTTTGTATGATATAAATCTTTTTTATTAAAAGCCAGAAACTTTATAAGCACAACATATATTTTGTAGAATTTGTATTTTGTGAGTAGTGGAAAGCACCAAAGGCAGTTGTACCTTTAACATTTTCAAGTGCCATGAAGGTGATGATTAACCAGGTAATTGATTTTGCTGCTAAGCACTTACCTTCCATATAGTCCTCCTATTATTGACCTAGTCCTGATTTAATACTTACCAACCAGTTGTTTCTTTCAATTGGTGTTTGGGGTTTCATGAAGCTAAAGCCCACAATGTTGCTACTCACAGTCTATCTCTAACTTCCTCATGAAGATCTGTCCCATTTTAATCTATGGATACTTCTCCTGTCTTTTTTTATTACTGTTTCTACCAATTTATGGATAGTAGTCCTGTTTTGTTTGTTATTTCAACAACCTACTTCAGTTTTCTGTAACATTGGTATCCAACCATAGAAGTATACTTCATAACATCTACACCTACCAATAACAGAGTCTCAGGTTGTGTTTTCTGTCTTGCTGAACCTAATCATATATTTTATTGACCCCCATTCCAATTAATCATAAAGTTATTTTAAAACATTGTTTGCAAGCTTAGGCGAGTTTTGATTTCTTTCTCAAAGTCATTTTAAACAGATAGATGAGCTGACATAGTAAAAACATACAAATCATTCAAAAAATCCTCTCACCATCGTTAAAACTCTAACACTTTATTGAATACAGATTAAAAGGAAGCCAGGAGGCTCACATACAAAAAGGAGCAAAGTACATGATCCGGCTTACGTGTTTCGGCCAGAAGGCTATGACTTACCATACTTTTTTCTTTTGCAAGCCCTCTTGTCCTTTGTATGTTTTACTATTATAAACAGTTCTTCTCTGTGAAAGGCACATGTTGAGCAAAAAGAGGCTGCTTCTAGGGTGGTAACTAGCCATAGAACAAGCTATTATGCTATTGTTCGTTCCCAGGTTGAGCGCTTCTCTCTTTTTATTTATGCAAATTATGACACTTAGGGAATTCTCCCTAAGTGTGATGCGGGAATCCAGACGTGGACCCGTTGCTCAGTGTGCCTCGAGGGATATGGCTGCACCTCACTGACGAGGCCCACAATAGGCCGAAACGTACGTCTGGGGATTTGCTGTTTCGTTCAGAGAGGGATTGCCTGGTATTTCGGGGCTGGACTGTACTGTTAAGTCAGGATCAGACTGATATGCTTCAGGAAAGTTCTTCTCTGTGAAAGGCACATGTTGAGCAAAAAGAGGCTGCTTCTTGGGTGGTAACTAGCCATAGAACAAGCTATTATGCTATTGTTCGTTCCCAGGTTGAACGCTTCTCTCTTTTTATTTACTATTATAAACAAGACATACAACATTTCTTGGTCATCAACTTTAAAGTTTGGCAGACACTGCATACACCATCTCTTTAGCTTGAGCACATGAACAATTATTATAAAAAGGTTATAGGTTCCATAACAAATAAATGATATTATCAAAATATGTAATAAAACATCTAATAGTAGACGTGCATTTGCTTAGTTAAAAATGCAAATTCATTAATGAAACACAGATATTTGTGTTGTTTTCACAATGAATGCACAACAAAATTTAAAGAAAACAAATAAATACTGATGAAATATAGTTATAGTTGCTCAGGAACCAGGAAACTTTTTAGACAAGGAATGGTTAAAAGATAGCTCACATTGAGTGATAGGCAGACTGCAGAAGGAGATTCTTCTGACAAATTCGCAATGCAGTAAATATCAGATCTTTTGCCAAGTTGAATCCTGTAAATTCAAAATTTTATGTTGTGGTCAAAAGTCTTTTTCTGTGTTAGAGCTTCTGCCAAGATGAATTCTGTGAGTTGTAACTGTTTTGTCAAGCTTATAGTTCTATGAGTGTCAGTTCTTCCACCAAGTTGTACCCCATTGATGAGCTAAGTTAACTTACGTCATTATTTAACTTGGTCAGTAGATGGCAGACTTGAGTTG
The DNA here is from genome assembly GCF_027579735.1 of Bombina bombina. Classification (NCBI taxonomy): domain Eukaryota; kingdom Metazoa; phylum Chordata; class Amphibia; order Anura; family Bombinatoridae; genus Bombina; species Bombina bombina. The sequence continues at coordinate 522,967,874 of NC_069501.1, read as the reverse complement.
CCCAAAATAGAGGGGGATTTTTATATTTCAGGATATAGAAATTCACTGATAGTCACTGGAAGATATTTATATATATATATATACACTGTATATATATATATATATATATATATATATATATATATATATATATATATATATATATATATATATAAAGTCCAATCTACAGCACAACCCTCCAATGGGCAACCGCCTGTGTGCAAAGATGTAAATTTTATATTCCACTGAACAAATGCAAATTTCAAAATTTCCCCGAAAACATTACATGAAATCCATTGATGTATTTTGAAAAAAGTCCTGTGAGTGCATTTGTTCAGTGGAATATATATATATATATATATATATATATATATATATATATATATATATATATATATATATATATATATTTATATTTATACCTCCTCTGTGTATCTGCACTCACAGTTCACGAGGGTGCAAAGTCAAATTATTTGTATGAGATCCAAGCAGGGACTGCACTCACTGGATTTAGAAAATAAATGAATATTTATTAAATGGTGACGTTTTGGGGTTCGCAGACCCCTTCCTCAGACCAGACAAAGTGTAGATGAAAACAGTGTTGCTTAAATGTGCTAAGCCCCAGCCATCAATTAATTCAAAAATTGCACCAAAAACAAATTATCATGGCAACCCCATAGTTGCCTAGTAGCAAACATAAACATAATGGGAAAGAAACAACAACTATGTATGCACCCCATTATATAGTGCTCAGTATCAAAGTACACAGAATAAATGAATAACTGAAAGTGAAATAAAAAATGGTGTTACCATCCTAATTATATATCAAACATGAACAAAAGTATGCATCAAAAAAGTCTATAAGAAAATATCCTATGTAAACATCATATGCATGGAAATTAGCAACCAGACATTATGTATGAGATATCCCAGTGCATCAAATAATAACCAGGAGCAAAACGGTTAAAGCAAAGTTAATCATATTGAGTTGATTAGCAAATATTGTTATACAAAACATTCTACCTTCGTTGTAAATTCAGAAGATCCCCCAGGTGCTACAATTATAAAAGACACCTACTAAGACATGTAAAACGCATCAAAATAAAGACATCTGCGTTCAACCTATAAGCAAGCTCAATCTGTAGTTATGCTGTTATGTTTTTTGTTAATAGCGGTCTAAATCTAAAAAGAAGCGGTCTGTATGTATTGAACCTACTTGTATATATCCAGATAGTGGGAAGATCACAAATAAGCACAGGGTGAGTGTTAGGCAACAGGTTCAAGCATTCTGAGTAGACAGCATTCATATTGTGCTTAGTGTTAGGTGTTTAAGAATCTGTGCCATTATGACCCACCCCCCAGTGAATCCACATGGCTAATTAGCATCCTGCTGAGTATGCAGGATGTCAAGAGTATTATCAGAGAGTAATGTGAGAGATCATTGCTGCTGTGCTAAAAATATGTGGTTAGGTTATCTCAAGTGTCTAGTAATATACTTAACCAGAGTATCAGGGATATATTGCAGTTTGGGTAAAAAAAAAATAGAATGTATTATTGGAAAAGGGATTTACTGTGGCATATTATATTAATATAATGGTGCCAGAGGGATTCTCCGGGTTAGCCATGCCACAAAGTCGTACACCCCATGTCAAGAGACATACATACAGAGAGAAGCGTACTCGCAGGAATGAAAAACCAGCTCAATAACATTGTTAGCCTGTTCTATGGCAATTTACCACCTGGGTGCAGCTTCTTTTTAGCCCAGTAATGCTTTCCAGAGAGTAGAACTTTCCTGTAGTATATCAGTCTGACCCCCACCTATTTTGGTCAGTCCAGCGCCAAAATACCAGGCAATTCCGCTCCGAACAAGGAACACAGCAACCCCAGATGATCGTTTTGGCCTTCATTGGGCCTCTTCAGTGAGGTGTAGCCTTATTCCTCTAAGCACACTGAGCAAAGAGTCCACGTTTGGTTGGCCCTTTTTCCCTCCAGGGAGACTTAATACAGACAGAGAGAAGCACACTAGCAGGAATGAACAACCAGCTCAATACCATTGGTAGCCTGTTCTATGGCGATTTACCACCTTGGTGCAGCTTCATTTTAGGCCAGTAATGCTTTTTACAGAGTAGAAGTTTCCTGTAGTATATCAGTCTGATCCCGCCTAGACAAAGGTGGTAACCAAATGGGAAGCTATGAACTTACAACAAAGATAAAGTTATGCATAATCATAACTAATTCAATTGTTACTGTATTATATCCTCTATCTAATTTATCAGATGATATTTCAGCTTGCATCTCAAATATTATTTTATTCATACACTTTTTTTTATTATAAACTTGCCAATGAGTACAATAGTTTTCAAATAATATAAGTATATGAAACATATCCCATTACAATGAATTTATAATGCAAATTTAAGATATTTTTTATCTCTTGAAGAGCTCTTGTTCATTTAATTATATATGTCAGACGTCAGGACCTTTATGGGAAAGAAAATCTCAGCATTGTTAGAAGTGGAAACAAAAATTATAAGTATTTTAAAGGGACACTAAACGATTGAAAAAAGTTAGCTTAAATCTCTCTATCCATATTTGATATTGATATTTGTAATTGGCTTTGCTTGTCATATTATTACCGCTCTTTCTATATTCTGTTGCAAAAATTAATTGAATTCCAAACCCACCGTTATAAGATAAATTTTGAGAAATGAATCATGCACGATAACCTGAGTTATCAAGATGTCCGACTTCATCTGTACTGCGCATGCGCAATCTTTCTTAAACGTCTACCTATACGTCACCTTCCTCTGAACCAGCAGACCGAGGAATCAGAGTGGCAATCTGCGCATGCGCGAACCCCCGGATTGTACTGTGCATGCGCTGGGTGACGAAACGTTAATGATATGCACGAAAACGCATTGTGATTGGAGACAGATTTTTGTATTGAAGGCACCATAAACGGGGGTTTGGCTTCGATGACTTTTTCCAAAATAATATATATAGTTTAATTCCACTTATAATGCTCGTTTTAAGCTCAAAGTGGGTAAGTTTTGATAGTTGAGTTGTGTAGATTTGTTTTTGATAATTTATTTATAAGCAAAAATTTAAAGTTTTGGAATCCTTTAAGGAAAAGTTTAATAGTAATCAAAAACCTTTACAATATATGGCTACTGGAAAAATAGTTTGCAGTTTAGGAAAATTTTAGGTATTATAGAAGACGGACTAAACATAGAAACCTAGATTTTGATGGCAGCTAGGAACCATAGGTACAAGAAGTCTACCCAAATTTCCTTTAAACAGTAAGTTAAATTACTTCATAGGATAACCTTATGCTTATCCCAGGTATTCTTGAGGTTACACTCTTTATCTTTACCACCTCTAATGGAGGTTTAGGTGCTTCTGCAAATTACCCCTGAACCTACTACCCTTCAACTTGAGATCAGAACTTCTTCTGGTGTTGGTCCTTTTGTGAAAAATGTTTACAACCTCAACTTTATTAAAGTGAATGTAAACTTTCATCAATTAGTGCCCGGTTTTTAAAAATATTATTAAAAACAGGGGCACTTTCATTGATGAAAGTTTACATTGCACCGTAGTTTACAAATACTTACCTTTTACTTCTTCAAAGCCGGATCGGCATCCCCCGCATGAAGGTCATCTGTAAATACGTCACCAATGACAAAACCGGTTTCCTCCAATCACGACTTCCCCCCCAGAGTGTCCATCTCGTGAGGCCCTGCCGTGATTGGAGGAAGCCAGTTTCGTCATTGGTGACGTATTTACAGAGGACCTGCAGGCGGGGGATGCCGATCCGGCTTTGAAGAAGTAAAAGGTAAGTATTTGTAAAATACAGTGCAATGTAAACTTTCATCAATGAAAGTGCCCATGTTTTTAATAGTATATTAATGAAAGTTTACATTCACTTTAAGCCCCTTAATATACTTAAACGTTTCTATAATATCACCTTTTTTTCATTCTCTTCTATTAGCTTTATATATTTAGGTAATTGAGCCTTTCTTTGTAAGTTTTATATTTCGACCAAATATAGGGGGTGTGAGAGAGTAGGTAATATTGCTAATTTGCTTTAAATGGTGCCACCCTTATAGTAAATATAAAATATAAAAGAAAGATAGAAAAAAATGATGATCCCCTGTAACACATACTGGAGGTGGGGGAGAAACGTGCGTTGGCACTATGTGTTTATGAGAACCCAGGTACCTGTCGAATGTACCGTGGGCCAGGATTTCTAGTGCACCTGTCCAGGCCTATTCCCTGAATCTTTTGTTTCTTCAGAGACATTTTGGCTCTATACATGCAGCTGTACCTTTAAAGTGAGCTACGAATCTTTCAGGTGTGACTCCGACAGTGGAGTACGTGGTGTTGAGGAGTGTGCTATTGGAGTGCAATGGAAGATGTGCCTATACGATAGGTGAACATATACATAACTTTGCGATACAGTCATTTGTCAAAGTTCTTGGCAAAACTTACAACGCAAAATTGATTCAAATGGATCCTTCTGTCTATAGCCACTCATAGTCCCTGGTGACGAGAGACCACTCCCACTATTGCTGATGTCACACGCTAAGTAATCATCACAGGTGCTTGCAAGCAGAAGACAAGTGGAAACAACAAAAACCGGAGGACTTAAGCTAAGTATATGCTGTGTTTTCCAACTGAATTATTACACTTGCTAGAGACTCTTTATCCAGCAGTACTACTTGCGGCACATTTATTTGCCTTAAGAGAAGATTCCCTGGTATATATAAAGAGGAAAAACAAGCGCTTTTTGATACATAATATAGTTCACCTCTGTTTGGACTGCAGCCATATGTTTAACATGTATTTTGCCTACTTACTATAAATGTCCTATCAACATTAGATTCTATGTAACATTCGTTATAAACATGAGTTTTCTGGTTAACCCCTTATTGTTTATGATGTCTTTTTGTAATTTATAGCATAGGGAAAGTATTAGGTCTAAGTGCACTTAAAATGTTTTAGATTTTGCTGTCTTTAGTGGTAACTGATATTGACAGATAAGATATCGCTATATACTTAAGTGTATTTTTGGGAAATTATTATAAATACATTTTTGAAAGTCTTCTATGTGTGCCGTTTATTCCCTTGCTGTTCTAGGGTAATATTATATACCCTGGTATTTTTTTCTATCTTTCTTTTATATTTTATATTTATATTTCGACCATGTACCATTTTAGTAACCCACCTTTGAACAAACAATATCGTTTTATGACTATGTACTCTAACACTGAAGTCGGTGAGCTTTAAACCCTCAAACACCATAGCCCGAATTTGTTAACCCTTTAAGGACACAGCTTTCAGTTTGCTCAATTGTTTTATGACGGAAAAATTCCGTCATATGTCCTTAAGAGGTTAAATGACAATGAAGAAAGCATTTTCCAAAACAATGTTTCTTATCATTTGAATCGGGCTATGTTTGCTTGTAAGCATTTTCTTTCAAGATTCAGATAGAGCACACATATTTAAAGGAACAGTCAACACCAGAATGTTTGTTGTTTTAAAAGATAAATAATCCCTTAATTACCCATTCCCCAGTTTTGCATGGAAGCTAGCTGCTGATTTGTGACTGCACGTATAAGCATGTGACAGGCTCATCTGATGTATTTAGCTACCTTCCTTCAACAAAGGATACCAAAATAATTAACCAAATCTGTTAATTGAAGCAAATTTAAATCATTAAGGGGGAAATTTACTCTTTTATGTACCTATAAATTATATTGGATGATGACTGTTTTGTACGGAGAACTTTTGGATAAAGTATTAAAATATGATTATAACAAACTCAACATTTTATATTATAGCTACAAGGTAGTGCAATTGTAGTTTAAAGTAGTGTTTCTCAATTCCAATGCTCAGAGAATGCCATCAGGCCAGATTTTCAGGACTACCTTGGGTGAGAGCAGTTAATTACCATGGTTCCTTATTGGTTGATTATTTCACCTGTGCTCTAGTCTAAATACCCTAAAAATCTGGGAAGTTAGTGTGGAATTTTTGGAAGGAAAATTTTTCCTCAGGATACATTTTCTGTGGGGGATGGAAACATTACAGTTTTAAGAGTTAAATTACAGGTATATATTTTTTTGTCATTATTTCCAGCAGATACACAATATGCCATTATTGTATTTAAAATTCATAGCATGTGTGATAGCTGCGGCAAAAACTGTATAAACATGTATATTTTTGCATAGATTTTAGTAAATAATATTGAAAATGATCAGGTGACCACTGCTGTTACCGTGATCTACTGACTAAATTGTCATAAAGGGTAGCCACATGTGAAATAGGGGCCCATATGGGCTTTTGTGGGTTTTAATATAGATTATAGAGGCTGAGTTGTGTAGTACAGAAATAAAATCACTTTCTTTCTTGCAAGGTGTTCACTGTTACCACAGTGACCATCTGACTATACAGGCAAAAGTCATATTGTTTTAAATGAGGTACTTTCCTACTATAAAATAAATTTTATTAGGGGTCTCTAGACATAACAGATTTTTTTTTATTGTGCAAACAATGTGATACCCCAAATCAAATCCCAATGTGTTTTTTAACATTATTTTTTAAAAGATCTGTTCTGTGGTACTGCTTCAAGATCACCACCATTTCTTTCAAATGAGGGGACTTGCAGGTTTGTAGCTGATAAGGGAACTGAGATTGAGGGGTTTGAAGATAATCCCCCTATCCAGTTCCCTTGCAGCTACCGGTATGTATCCCTTTTCAGCCCCCTTTGTGATGTCACCTCATGTGTACATGGTGACATCACCAGCACTCCCATGAAGCCTAGGAGTGCTGCCTACTAGGCCACCAATGATTCTTGGCCTGTAGTGAGGGGGATCTCCAAAAACAGTGTTTGATCAGCAAACCCCTTTCATGGTGAGAAGGGCTCGTCGTGCGCCTATAGGTATCGATGCGCATGACGAGAACACCTCATCATGTGCATCAAATGGGTTAAAGACTTAGGGGCCTATTTAAAAAAAGTCTGTCGGACCTGATCCGACAGTGCGGATGAGGTCCGACAAATCCCGCTCAATGCGGAGAGCAATACTCTTGTTAGCTGCTGGTGCAACGCCGCCCCCTGCAGATTCGCAACCAATTAGCTGCCAGCAGGGGGGTGTCAATCAACTCGATCGTACTCGATCGGGTTGAATTGCGGTGATGTCTGTCCGCCTGCTCAGAGCAGGTGGACAGGTTATGGAGCAGCGTTCTTTAAACCGCTGCTTCATAACTGGTGTTTCTGGCGAACCTGCAGGCTCGCCAGAAACACAGACCCTCAATGGGCCCCTTATAAACAAGTATATCAAGACATGCTCTGTAGAAGTTTATATTGATTGGAAGTCAGAATACACAAGCGTATACATTGTAATCATTTAAATATCTACTTCACACTCTGGTATCCTTATTATAGAAAATCATGGTTTGTGTATCTTAATCTGATTAGAATGTGCTGTTTGCTTATACAGACAATGATATTGTACAGTCTTAGATAATGGCCTGCATATGTAAACTACAGTGGTTTGGGCTGTTTCCTCAAAGCCTGATCTTCTTTCTCTCTGGAATGTGATTCCACACAACTTATCTGTGTTGCAACCCACAATGTCTGTGAAAGAATTAAAGATCTCACTAAGCTTTGATGATGGGCTTCATGTGGGAACTGGTTATGCAGCTTCCTCCTTTCACCAAATGAATATGGCATTGGTTGTGATCTGGTCTGTGGATCTATGCAACCTACCATCTGAGACTTGTATCACTGAGTGTAAGGATGTCTATGGTTTCTCATTACCTAAGTAGACAATTATTTGTAGATTAGTTTGTTTGTTTTATCTTGCCAATCTACAGGCTTGGAAAATGTTCGGCTGTATTGGCCATAAGTCATGGAGTCTGATGCTCACTCATAATGAGTCTTTTAACTGTGATAATAGTCTTTTTATTTACTTGCTTATGGATGGACTGCAAAGGACCTCCCTATCTCACAAAGCTGTAAGTTTCAATAAACTTTGGGTTTTCATTTGTACTTTGGGGCATGCTAACATTTATGAAAAGTGTTCAATAAAGCTTTCTATATAGAGTCAGAGTATATTTGCTTAGTTTTACTGGCTTAAAACATAATTCTTACTGTTTGGTTCTGTGTACTATGGTATCCTTTGTACATGTTCAGTCTGGTGATTAGGGATGGGCGAATGTTTCTAAAAATTCGAAATTTAAAACGAATTTTGATACATTCGTTCGTTCTAATCGAATTTCGAATGTTTATATAACATTCTAACATTCTATTTTCGAATTTTCGTTTTCCAATTTTTCAATAAAATTCGAAAATATTCATTCGAATAATAGAATGTTTAGCTATGTATTCATTCAATTTCGAAATGTAATATTCGAATTTGAATGTGACATTCGAATTTGAATGTGACATTCAAATTTGAAATAGTATTTTTAGTTTACAACTGTGTTTAATGAATGTAATATTCAAATTCGAATGCTACATTCGAATTCGAATGTCACATTCGAACTTGAAATAGTATTTCTAGTCTAATACTGTGTTTTAAATGTGATATTCGATTTGAATGTGATATTCGATTTGAATGTGACATTCGAATTCAAAATAGTATTTCTAGTCTAATACTGTGTATAATAAATGTAATATTCGAATTCGAATGTGATATTCTAAATAGTGTTCCTAGTCTACAAATGTGTTTTATAAATGTAATATTCGAATTTGAATGTGATATTCGAATGTCACATTCAAATGTCACATTCGAATTCGAATGTCACATTCGAATTCGAATGTCACATTCGAAAACTCTAAATAACATTCGAAAATCGAATTTTTAAGAATATTCGTTCTTATCAACATTCTATTATGACATTCGTTCAAACATTCGAATTCGGATATAAACACATTTGCCCATCCCTACTGGTGATCTAATACTTTAAATTAGCATGGACTCAGTTGCAGCTCGTGGGTTATTCAAATGGGGGTTCACGGACCAGTTATGTAAAATATATATATATACACACACTGTTTATTATATATTTATATATATATATATATATATATATATATATATATATATATATATATATATATATATATATATATATATATATATATATTTACATACATACAAGTTAAAATACCATAAAGCCTCTATCATTTAAAACACAATTGGCTGAAGACTAAAATAACCTTTGAAGTAAAGATGATAGATTTTGGAAGATCTCTACAGGTTTTTAGTAATTTAAAATAAAAAAAAGCCTTTTCAAATCTTTTTGACCACCCCTGGTCACTGATTTAAAACTGCTATGTAATTTACCATAAATAGTACTGTTAGCTATTCATGGCTATAGTGCCACAATCTCTGTCATCATCATATGTATTTGCTAGCTCATGATCCCTTTGCCACAGTAAAGGCATCTAAGCAGGAAAACCCCAATACAATAGGGTATAATATAAATTTGGGCGGGCAATATATGTTAACTCATCGACTGTCAAATATGGTTACAGAGTACTGCAAAGCAATGTGCTGCAGCCCCGACAATACTGGGATTGAAAAACTGCAAATTATTTGGAATTGATATAAAATGTATAAAGACTTGCAGTTTTTCACTACAAATTGTATGTTATCCAGTTAGTTTTTTTAGAAGCCAAATGCTCTAACATAAACAGATTTTAGATGGTAGTTTAGTTTTAGATTGATCTTTTTTTTTTCTTTTTCTTTTTTTTTTAGAATTTTACCAAAATATGGAAAGGAGTAAATTGATATTCTCACAACACCTTTTTTGATGACCTGTTTGTACAGATCTATTTGTTTTTAATCACTAAGAACAAGAAAGTGAGCAATAAAAATAAGGAGAAGCAAAACAATAAAAATAAAATAATAATATCATTTTGAGGGGGAATAGAATAAAAAATATTGTATATAGGCTAATCTATTATTTTAGAGATGGGGTTCCTTCCCAATGCGGCACTTAGAAGCAGCAACTCATAGCCAATGCTTGGTGATCTTAATCCTGCATGATGTCCCCCCGGCGGCTGCTATCCTTCTCTCACTGTCTCCCCAGTGCAAGCAAGACTGAAGGCGGCAGTTGTTGATTCTCGCCGGGAGCTGGTGAAGCCAGAGTGATGGGGGAAGGAAGGAGGGGAAGTGGAGATGTTGGTGGTGGGGGGAGTGGTGATAAAGAAGATGAGCAAAGGATTTTTAAAAAAAGAAGGAAACTTTAAAAAAAGTGCTCCCCCTGCTGCCCACCCATAGAAATGGCCCAACTCACACACTGAAAATTGTGCGATTAGAATAGGTATAGGCTATGTTATGGGCGGCGCAGCAGGCACTAGAAAAAATTTGCAAAGGGCAATGGCAGGCTATACCTCTCTATCGTACGTGCAGTAAAAAAAGGGATTTTTTTATTAAACTGGACAGTCTAGACTGGAACATTTTTTGGCTGAATAAATATCCAAGGGGGCTATTGGAGAAATTATATTTCTTCAGCCAAAACATTTATTTTCTTTCTTTTTTTCTCAGAGGGTTCACGTGCGCCTGTGCTCATATGGAGGAGCCTCCACTGCATGGACTGCGGAGTAATTAGCAGTAAATAATCCAAACAAATCTAAATATTTTCTAAGTTTCCATTTGTTGACAATTTGATACTGCTTTGTTTAATTGATATGTTAAGGGATATGTTTGATTGTCTTATACAATATATATTTTTTTGCTTTTGGTCATTTTTAAATAGAATATTATGATGAAAGGGCAATTCTGTTAAGCTTTTACTATGTTTGATGTGCCTTTGTGGGTTTACATGTTTATACTTACATTTTTGGGATTGTTCTACATCGTATGCTATATTTCATAATTTGAGGTATATTGTAAGATATGCTATGTATATGACTGCACATGTATGTCAATAATAGTTTTCTCAGATTTTTAGATAAGCCATTATAAAGCACTAACTAAAGTTTATTCAGTTTGAGATATTGACAACATTATGACGATCAAGCATTTTCAATTTATTTTGTTTATTTTATATAATATTTACTATTTTGTATATGTGTTACTGGTATACTTTTTAAATGTCTATGATATTCAACTTAATGTTTATATATGTGTACATATATTAATGTATTTACATGTGTATATATGTATTTACAGTCATATTTACACATATAAATACATTACTATTTTTTTGTTTGTTTTTGGGGGGGGGTTTGTGTCCAGAACCTTGTCATATACCATTTCACTTTAAAACACATTTTACACATTTACAGGTACAAATCCCCAAATCTGGAATTCCAAAATCCAGAATTATTATATTATATTTATTATACACATTACCATTTTCCTCTCCAGTAAGTCAAAATCTTTTCTGCCTGCATTTTTTGTTTGTTTTTGTACTAAAATGTTTTTGCAGAGATTACAAGTCATGCACTGACTGCATCGCACGTGCAATAGGTTTTTTCTTTAGGCTCCCTCAAGCGTCTTCAACCTCGCTAGCCTCACCAGTCCTTATGTTATTAAGGACTGGCGAGCCTAAAGAAAAAACATATTGCACGTGTGATGCAGTAAGTGCGCGACTTATAATCTAGCTGTTTGTGTATTATTACTTTTCTGGTTACAGTACTTTACTATCTTTATGGTGATGCTTTGTATACAAATGTATTAAAATTAAATAAAACTAGGTTTAGGTTGCATGTATAAGTTGTATTATGACTATAATTATTACCTACATTACATAAGATATGGGGACAAAAATTACCCTCTCCTTGGTATTTTGTCCCGGGAACAGCTTTAGCACACAGTCTTCACTGCAGAAAAATACTCCACCCTTGCTGGATTAGGTGTACAAGCAAGGATGTTTATTCCCAGATGATTTGCAGGAATACAATTTTTAACATTAACAAAACAAATTAAAGGGACATTATACACTCATTTTTTTTTTGCATAAATGTGTTGTAGATGATCTATTTATATAGCCCATACAGATTTTTTTTTTTAAATGTATAGTTTTGCTTATTTTTATATAACATTGCTCTGATTTTCAGACTCCTAAACAACCCCAAACATTTAAGAGAATACCGACAGATACTTACTTGCTCCTGTTTGTGTAAAGGGTCTTTTCATATGCAAAAGAAGGGGGAGAGGGATGTCTTATTTCCCACTTGCAGTGGGCTTTCCAGCAATCCCCCTCATCAGAGCTAAACTGAGAGCCTCTAAGTAAGTTTTTAAACAGTTTTATACTGGATTTTTATATCAGTATCTGTGCATGTAATTCTTTTTTTTTTTTTTTTCATTTTTAAAATTTTATTAAGATTCAATACATAGTACAACAAATAATCCATATCTTAAATAACAGATGGGTACAAAAGAGAAATAGTAAAATATAGAAGGACATAATCAATTGTATCTGTTTCATCACAGACAAGTTTAAACATATAAAAACAATAACAATAAAAATTCTGAAATGTTCTTTGTACAGAAATACCCACAACAATATTATGACCACATCTTTTAACTAATCCCATCATTTAAGGTAAAGGACACAGATAAGAGAAAAAAAAGAAGAAAACAATAGAATATATTACATCATTATTGGTATTGACCACTCTTTCTGTAGTGGTTTAACAACAACAGAAGAGAGAGAGGGAAAAAAAAGAGAAACTTCCTGTGATGAGAGCAGGATGTGATGTCACTAGTTGGGGGTGGGGCTTAGGCCCGGGAGTCTGTGTCGCAGTTAGTTAGTGAAATCAACCTGAGTAGATGTATGTTTCTGTGCTCTGTAATAAAATAGAGTTGTACCATCATTGCTGTGTCCTGCATATGTCCTGCATCTCATGACACTTCCTTCTCCATATCACGATATTGTCTAATGCATGTAGATATATTTATTCCACTTATCTCTATATTGGTAAAAAAAAAAATAGAAAGAAAAGGAAAGGAAAAAGAAGTCCAAAAAAGGTGTCTATTATCGAGTTCCCTAACCTTATATGTAATTATGTAACATATATGTGACTAAATATTTGTCTAACACTCATGCTTTTGGAACATCAGTTAGATCTATGAATTTTAACCAACTAATGGGGGGCAAGCATAAAAAATAGATGATTATGGAATTTTATATTGATTTATATGCTGTTTGTTGTAGCATAATTACTATAATTATCTCAAAAGAGAGACATGCATCGTCCTTTGGGAGCAGGGTCAGGTTCCATAGATCATCACAACCCAACCTCCCACCGTTGAGCGGGAAGACAAACAGAGACGAGGGAAACGAGAAAGAAGAAAAAAAAAAGGAACCTTTTAATCTGTAGTCTGCCAGTTAGATGCAAACATTCCTATTTCAATTTGTTGTATGATGCATCTGGATTTCTTCAATGGGGCAACTATTTGTAGTTGATCATCTAAGGGTAAGGATAAAATTGTCTTTTCCCATTTAAGGAAGAATTGTTGCACTTGTTTTTCCACTGGGGCCTCTCAGACTAAATTGTTCTAGTATTACCTGGTTGCATACCTTGTTTGTATACTCCTTAAACTTAGGTTCCTGCTTACTCTTCCAATTTCTAAGAATAATATTTTGCCCAATCAAAATTATTGTATTTATAAATCTAATGTTGGTATATGAATCAGAATGAATAAGAAGGAAAAAAGTGTATCATGGCTGGAGTGTAAAACTACTTGTGTGAACCCTGTTTACCCAAAAAATAATTTTGCTCCAAAATTGTGCAATTTTGGGACAGGTCCAAAAACAATGTATCTTGTCAGCAGATTTGGCATTACATTTGGGGCAATTATCTGTTTTCTTGTACCATTTTGTGACTTAAAGAGGCGTAACATACGTCAAATTTACCAACTTAAAGTGAGATTCCCTCCAGTTTATAGAAACCAATGACTGATCGGTCAACCTGAAACTTTGCAAGATATGTTCACTATATATATAAATTTGGCAACATTTTATTCCATTTTCTCACTAAAGTTTCATTATGTATTGTCCTGTGATATTTAATAAGCATATTGTATACATATGAGATAGAAAATTTCCCATTGTAGTATAACTTAATAATCTCATCTAGATCCCCGAGGGTAAGGTTAGGCCCAGTCTCAGATCTTAAGGTTCCAATCGAGTGTCGAATCTGGAAATAGGCAAAGAAGGAATTTTTTGATAGATTAAATTCTGATCTCAGTTCTATAAACATTTTTATTGTTAAAGCACTGTCTGAACAAATATCCCTTATGTTTCTAAGCCCACTCAGGGCCCATGAAGAGAAAACTCCCTGCATAAGCCCTGGGGGAAAGTCCGGATTCCCCAATATAGGCAAGAACTCTGATCTACGGAAACTAATTTGAGTCTCAGAGCAAACATTCTGCCATGCTAATATCATGTATTTTTATGTATTTAAATGTATACATTTGGGCAACATTTGATAGTAGTCTAGAGAAAGGAGTATGTATTATTGCTTTAAGAGCAAATGGGGCTATCAACTGAGATTCCATAGAGAAAAAGGAAACATTGTCCCTTTCCATTATCCAATCTAAAGCGAATTTGGTGAGTGTAGCATAATTGTAAAAAATTGTATGTTAGGAAAAGCCAAACCACTATTTGCCTTAAAAAGTATTAATTTAACAAGAGAAATCCTTGCTTTTTCCCTCGCCAAATAAAATTAGAGCAATTTTTTGGGAAATAATTTATATCCTTTTTCAAAAGTAAGAGAGGCAGATTCTGTAATAAATATAATAGTTTTGGAAAAGGATTGCTTTTACTAACATAACACATGCAGACAAGGAGATAGGAATGTTATCCCAGTCATTTAATTTCTTCTTAAATACATAAAAACATTTTGGAAAGTTCAGTTCGTACCATTGCGCCAGATTTTTACTTAGAAAAATACCTAGATATTTAATTTCCTTAACTTCCTTAAAAGGATGTGAAGTATTACTCTTTGGTTTATAGATCCAAAGAAGCTCAGATTTCCCCAAGTTGATTTTTTTACCCTGAAAAGGAACTGTATACTTAAATGATCTGCAAAGTTTGGGGATAGACTGATTTGTGTTGCTCAAGAATAGTAGAATGTCATCAGAAAATAACAATAGTACTAATTTCTCATCACCTAGTCTAATCCCTTTTAGCTCCTTTCTTAATAAGATTGCAAATGTTTCTAGTGATAGATTAAAGAGAAATGGGGAAAGGGAACAACCTTGCCGTGTACCTCGTTTCAAAGTAAACCTATCAGATATCTCAACATTAACAATGATAGAGGAGGATGGGGCCTGATATATTAAGCGAACAAATTGGTAGAAATGGCCTACTAGACCAAATCCTTCAAGCAAACTAAATAAGTGGTCCCAGACTATGGAGTCGAATGCTTTCTCTGCATCAACTGTAAGCAAGGCTAGATCAACTCTATTGTGGAACTTCTTGCTTATTGGTTTATTCCAGAAATGGTCAATAACCAATATAGCTTTCCAAAGATTTTTCACTGGGTTCCTTTTCATCATAAAGCCTGTTTGATCCAAATGTATTATTGTATTCAAGCTTTGTTTAAGTCTTTGTGAAATGATGGCTGTTAAAAGCTTATAATCTTGATTCAACAAGGATATAGGCCTATATGATGAGAGACACTCCGGATCTTTATCTTTCTTAAGAATCAGTGCCACATTGGATGCCATAAAAAACATTAATTGCATTTGAGTTTTAGCATAGTATTTATTGAAAAGGAAAGATAAAGTGGGGAGAATTTGATTGTGGAGAAGTTTATAGAACTCAGCTAGGAGGACTTCAGGGCTTGGGGTCTTGTTTAATTTAGCACTTTTAATAGCCTTTGAAATCTCAGTTGATGTAATAGGTTAATTTAATCTTAAAAAGGTCCTGGGTAGTAATTTTAGGCAATTTTATACTTTGCCAAAATTTCCTTTTGTTTTCCTCATTAACCTCTCCAGCAGAGTAGATTTCCTGAAAATATTTAACAAATTCTCATCTTATATCATTAATATTAGTGATTCTTTTGTCTCCACTTTTAATAGTTGCTATAAAGTTCTTTTGGCTCCTGCTCTTAGATAATTTAGCTAGAAATTTTGCCGATTTCCCATAATACCCGCTGAAAATAGCTTTTTGTTTCTGATCTTCCACATTTATCCTCTGTTTCAAGAATAGTTCTCTTTCTAGTCTGGCAGCAGAATACTTACCCCAGGAGGTCTGGGACGGGTTACTTATATAATTCCGATAGCTATTCTTTACCTGATTGGCTAGTTCTTCTCTATACTTATTCTTTTTTTTTTTCATCTATATAGGAAGGCTTTAATTTTACCCCATGTACAGATTTCGCCGTTTCCCAGAAAATTTCCGGCCTATCAATAAATGAAACATTAAAATCATAGAACTCTTTCCACCTTTCTTGCAACCAGTTCTTAAATTTACAATTGTTTACTAGGTATTAAGGAAAGAAAAATCACAACCTATGTTTATCTTGTGAGCGAATAGCATTGATCTCTAGTGAAATGATGGCATGATCCGAAATGTTAATATCCCCTATATCGGCCTTAATCTCTAGACCCAACATGTTGCTAGGTGTTAAAAAATAATCAATTCTTGAAAAAGATTTGAAGGTCTTGGATTCACATGTGTACTCCTTGCTATCTGGGTACTGTAGTCTCCAAATGTCTTTTACTGAAAGTTTGTGACATTTTTTTAATACTTTGGATTCCCTATTCTTCCTAGACACTTGATGAGTTTTAGTTCTATCAAGAACAAGGAAAAAACGCCATATTAAAATCTCCAACCAAAATAACATTCCTCCCGATAAATGGGAATAGCTTCAAACTTAGATTATCCCAAAACCCTCTGTCTAAAGAGTTTGGGCTGTAGATATTGCATAGGACAAAATGACACTTATCAATCAGTAGTTCTATTATTTGAAATCTTCCTTCTGGATCAATTTCCTGTGATAGAATTTTGTATGAAAGTTGCTTATTTATCAAAATAGTGACACCCCTTTTCCTTTTATCATATGTTTAAGCGAGAATGTCTCCTACCAACCTAGATTTTAATTTCAGTAATTCATGGGATTTGATGTGCGTCTCTTGAATAAATGCAATATTGAGTCTATGTCTCCCAAGTTGCTTAATGATAAGTTTCCTCTTAATTGGGGATGATATACCCCCAACATTTCAGGAGACTAATTTTAGCTTATAAAAACACCCACCCCCGGTCGGCGACCAAATCTCAAGCATAGCGTGGAAAGCCTGGACGCTCCGAATATAAAAGTACATATTAAAGGAATATGTATGGATCTATATAAAATCAATCTATTTTATGCTTGGAACAAAATTACTGTGCTTCCGCTCCGCTATTAAGTGTTATTAAGTTACCATCCTTCTCCAGAGTAATTTTGACTGGATACAAAAGTCTTGTATTAAAATTTGCCTTAATTAGTCTGGACTCAGTAGGGTGACATTTTTCTCCTCTTGGCCAAAGTTTCTGCTGAAAATTCTTGAAATATCAATACTTTGTATTGGCCAATTAAAATAGCATTTTTTTTTATTGTGCATACAATGTGATACCCCATTCTTTATATTCTTTATAGTAGTGTCTATTACATGCAGTTTTATAAAAATTGGTGTATACTGTCCCTTTAAATCCTTGATGGGCTATGAGAAATTTATTTTCCACTGCGATTGAGCCCAGTATTTACTCAGACTAGACAATCTCAAAATCATTAAACCTATTACTAGTTATATTACATTTCTGATACAAAATATACTCCCTCTTTGGCTTCTTAGTTTTATGTCATTTTGTCCAACGCTACCTTATAAACTGAAAATTAGTAATCCTCTATATAATTATGCATTTTTCAAAACATTTAGATGACAGCTCAGAAGTTAGTATAAAGCATAGAAACCTATATACACCACACAGCTTTTAGTGCAAATTATACACTGATTTGTGTGTCTAGAGATATTCATTTCTAAATTATGTAGGTCTTGCACTTTCAGAAAATATGTAGTTTAGCGGTTACTAAAAATTCTAAGGAATAATCTAGGCTTGCTGATTACAGCATTCTGTTTCTGGTTCAGTCTTGACAAAAGGAAGATTATTATGCAGTGTTAATAATATGATACATGTACCGCAAGATAGAGAGTTCTCAAAAATGTTACAGGAATATTTATAGTATAATACTTTGCTAAGAGGTTTAAGCTAAACAGGCACTTATTCCTTTTAATATAAAAAGTATTTTTAGAGGTATATATACAAATAAATCTTTAAAAGAACAAACAATAAAAAATAAAATAACAGGTAAAGGAATTGAATGGTCAAAATTTAAATGTGCATGGATGCATTTCAGTTTTAAATATATTCCATTAGCAAAAATGCTTTTAGTAAAAGTGATTACTGTTTTTCAGTGACATACGCACATATACCGTGAGGACACGTGTACAAGTACCAGTATTCAAACACTACACCTTCTGAGAGAGTCAGCAGTGGCTTGTATGACACAAATTAAAGGGACACTGAACCCAAATATTTTCTTTTGTAATTCAGAAAGAGCATGCAATTTTAAGCAACCTTCTAATTTACTCCTATTATCAATTTTTCTTCGTTCTCTTGCTATCATTATTTGAAAAAGAAGGCATCTAAGCTTTTTTTTTTGGTTTCAGTACTCTGGACAGCACTTTTTTATTGGTGGATGAATTTATCCACCAATCAGCAAGGACAACCCAGGTTGTTCACCAAAAATGGGCCGGCACCTAAACTTACATTCTTGCATTTCAAATAAAGATACCAAGAGAATGAAGAAAATTAGAGAATGAAGAAAATTTGATAATAGGAGTAAATTAGAAAGTTGCTTAAAATGTCATGCTCAATCTGAATCACGAAAGAAAATGTTTGGGTACAGTGTCCCTTTAAGTCTTCACAGACACAATACACACCATCACCAGATCTCTGAGCTTAAATACTGGTGCACGCATATGTGTGTATGTAGCTTTTACTAGACACATTTTGGCTAAAGGAAGTATTTTGCAAAATGTTTCATTTTTAAAATTGAAATGTGCTCATGCACATATCAAATTTGACCTTTCTATCCCTTTAAGAGATATGACATCAGATAGTTACCCATGATCTAGTTAACTAATTATCTAGGAAAAGCTCAGACCTCCATGAGTGACATTCTTGGCCAGCTCTCCTAATCTATATCAATACTTTGAAAATACTATTATGCAAAAAAGTGCAGTATGTTTGTTAATCGTTTTGCTTTCTCATTTGATGAAATATCAGAACCTCACTCTGCATGCCTTAGAGCTAACCAGTTTTTCTTACATTTTTGTTTACCATTTGCTGATTTATGGTGCATGGAGCTAATATTTAAAAACTTGAAGAAAGAAAAATAATTATTATTTTTGTGAAGGGAGTCTTTAATCACAAACCAATTTTCACCACTAAAATATTTTTATTTATCATAAGTCTTCACCTAAGCCTGTTTAGAAACAGAATAATAAATATGTTTATGATGGTAAAATAAAGGGATATGAACAAGTGTATTAGGACAGGAATGTAGAGAAAGCTTTAAGCGACTCAATCAAATCTGTATCTGTGCAATGGTTTTTATGATCAGAAATAAAGAAAAAAATGTATTCTTCTTTATACCACTGGAATCACAATACAAAAGATGCTCTAATTTGAGAGCTAAGCTCTCTCATCATGTCCATACTTGATGACAATGGCCTGAGCTCAGGCTCCTGTGAGGTTGCTAAGTGGGCCGTGGTGAAGGCAAGATCACTTATCTTTTTCAGTGTTTCTTTAGTGAAAGTTTTTGACATTAAATGATCATTAAATACTGTAGAACTTGATAATCGACACATACATAATACAAAGACAATGCAAATGCACTTACTTTGACTTTCAAATGAGTAGTAGTTTTTTTTTCTAGCGGATTTCAAACATGATTCCATTTCCCTCACCCTGTATCATGTGACAGCTATTAGACTATGAAAAAATGCATATACATATATACTGTGCTCTCTTGTTCATGCTCAGTATTTGCGAGTGCATCTTAAAGTGTGCATATAAAAAGATTGTACACATTTTTTATATAAAAAAAGGAAATTGGAAAGATGTTTAACCCCCTTAACGACAGCGACGTACCATGTACATCGCCAGTTGTTAAAGGAACACTGAACCCAAATGTTTTCTTTTGTGATTCAGATAGAGCATGCAATTTGAAGCAACTTTCTAATTTACTCCTATTATCAAATTTTCTTCATTCTCTTGGTATCATTATTTGAAAAGCAATAATATAAGTTTAGATGCTGGCCCATTTTTGGTGAACAACCTGGGCTTGTTTTTGCTCATTGGTGGATAAATTCACCCACCAATATACAAGTGCTGTCCAGAGTCCTGAACCAAAAATTGGTTGGCTCCTTAGCTTAGATGCCTTCTTTTTCAAATAAAGATAGCTAGAACGAAGAAAAATTTATAATAGGAGTAAATTAGAAAGTTGCTTAAAATTGCATGCTCTATCTGAATCACAAAAGAAAAAAAATTTGGGTTCAGTATCCCTTTAAGGGTTTTCTTGTTTATAATAGCATGGCTCCCTCCTCCCTTCTTATCACTGGAAATTGCACAATCCCCTTAGAAAGATCAGCGACATACAGGGTATGTCGCTGGTTCTTAAGAGGTTAAAATTGTATGCTCTCTCTCGATCCTGAAAGTTTAATTTTGACTTTGGTGTCAATTTGACCTCTATAGTTGAATGAGGGGCCAGTGTCCATACCCATTACATGATATCTCACGCATCAAACGGGAATGTTTGCAATGTAAAAACAATTACAACAGCAATATGTTTGCCCAACAGTTTATGTAAATATTTGCAGTTATATAATATTTGCATTGCTTGTTTGGTATGGTAAAGTAATCTTGCTGAATAGGAAATGTGTCTTGAAGGGCAGACTGAGGGTGTTTTTCAGATTTATTTTACAGTTACACCTTGGATAAGATTATAGCTGCCACTAAACTGTATTACATTTCCTATTCCAGTCTTTTATTGGCTATGTCTATTTACTATATTTTGTATGTTTTGCTGATGAGCTTACATCTTTGTTATTTATTTTCTGCCATCTAGATGTTTTTGGGTTTCACTTTCTGTGAAATAATTGTATGTGTCAATAATGCAGCTGGTGATTGTATTCTTATTGCTTTAAAGGGCCATGATACCCACATTTTTTCTTTCATGATTTAGAAAGATAATGCAATTTTAAACATCTTTCTAATTTACTTCTATTATCTAATTTGTTTTATTCTCTTGATATTCTTTGCTGAAAAGCATATCTAGATATGCTCAGTAGCTGCTGATTGGTTGCTGCACATAGAAGCCTCATGTGATTGGCTCACCCATGTGCATTGCTTTTTCTTCAAATAAGGATATCTAAAAAATTAAGCAAAATAAATAATAGAAGTAAATTGTAATGTTTAAATGTGTATGTTCTATCTGAATCATGAAAGAAAGATTTTGGGTTTAGTGGCCCTTTAAGTTTCAGCCTATTAGGTCTGATTTACATGTTCTCTGCTTAAGGCACTCCATTTGCCAGCATGGAAATTATATTATTCATTGCCTTTGCAGAGATGTAATAAGATGATAGAGACTAGGTAGATATGTCTCTGAGGGAATGCTGGGATAGTTTGCTTTCCTGCTTTATTAAGTGCTTTTCTCTTGCAGATCATGATGTTGTTGTGTTAAGACCTATGTTGGAATAAAACTGGCCTGTTGTGTCCTCTTATTTTGGTGTTTACCGCAGGAATGATAGTCCTCATAACAAATATGAAAATATATGTGCTATAATGGTCACAGCTTTATTGAACTATGCCACAGATTATGCTATGCTTCCAACTATGGAAAATACTTTTTATGTATGTATTTTTTCTTTCTTTATCTTTATTTAGTTGTAGTTGTTGTTTCTTTAAATAACATTTTCTTTGTTAGTTTAGCTTATATTTACTAAATGAAATCCTTATTTTGCACATATATTTTTTCTATTACTGGAACACTGGTGCAACAAAGTTTAATTTTATGGGATTGAACTCTTAGTACAACCCTTACCATGGGCAGACACACTAACTCTGTTTAATGACTGACCTCAATGAATCATGCTTCTCCAGCTCCTTCATTAAAAAGATTTATTCTTATTACCTCCTGAATATCCTGACATTGTCTTGCACTCATAAAAAGGGTGTTTGAAGCAATAAACAGGTCTCATTTTGCTGACTATGTATATCCTTTCAAATATTTTCCTGGAGTGCATTCTTTCATCCATTACTTATGGAACAGCAAATAGTGCTTTTTAATTTTGGAGGTTCCTTGATTTAGTTTGCCCAGAATTCCCAGCAGCTTTAACCCTTTGCCCTTGGTGATCTAATTTTCTCTTCATCTCTTCTTTTCAAACTCTCTCTAGCCTCTCATGTCAAACACCCTCACTCCTAAATAAACAAATCACACCACTTTCCATTTCAAGCTCACATTTATACCTTGGCCCATATTTATCAAACAAGGAACAGAGCATTCAGCTTGTATTGTGCATCCAATAACATCCTTTTATTGATCAAAAAATATTCATATAGAAAATAAATCAGTAATCAATTCACTTTTTTGCACAATTGTATTTTTTTATTTGGCTAGTGCATCAAGAAAATCAGTTTTTCACTTTTATCAATTCATGTATGCTACATGAATTGATTATTTAAATGTGACAGTGGGAGCATGCTTTCCTTCTCCAGCATCACTGAGTTGGCAAATATAAATCACTCCAATCACGTTTGTTCTTAGTTATTGACAGGACCTGCTCTCACACCCAAGTACAGTATATATGTAAAGATTTATTTAGGCTTGCCATAAAGCCTGGCAGACAGGTTCCCAAGTCAGGAACCTTGTCTGCACCTGACTTCATACATGGAGCCCATAGTGTGAAGATGAATGGCTTAAATTATCATAGCCTTTCCCATGGGAAATGAATTGACACTAATCGTTAAGTGTTTAAGTAATACATTTGCACAACCCTTAGGAATTTATTCTATTACAGCTGATTGTGTGGCGGTACAGTTTAGTTGTAAAAAAATGGTATGAGATACAAAGGTATCTCAAACATCATTGTTTTTACAGTGAATTGGGGACACACATAGAGACCTCCTTCCTACAAAATGTGTGGTTTTTGTTATGTTAATTTTCTTAAAACATTGCTTTAATTTTCTATGCCAAAGTTACAGTTTGAAAGAGCAGACACTTTCTTTCTTTCTTTCTTTCTTTCTTTCTTTCTTTCTTTCTTTCTTTCTTTCTTTCTTTCTTTCTTTCTCTGCAAAGAGCTATGAAAGCCCTCCACCAAATGATGTGGTTGTCATCTACACTAAATGCATTGTCTCACTTATTTTAACCCTTTGCAAAACGGGAAGCCCCGGCGATGCCTGTCACTCTACAGGCACGATCGCCGAGGTAGGAGCGGGTGGGAGCTCCCAGATCTCCCTCAAGGTGGGAGAGTGCTAGTGATGGCTCTGAGCTGTGATTAGCACTCAAAGGGTTAAGATTAAATGGTGGCATATTGTATCTGGGACATGGGTTTTTCTTTTAATGCAATCAAAATGATGCCTTGAACTGCAATTTTCATCAGTTACATAGAACCATAAAAACAGAATTTGACAGTAGATAAGGACCAAGAGGCACATCAAGTCTACCCATATTACATGTTACTTTTTTCTTAGGCTAGCCTTATGTACTTTCTTTGTACGTTTATATTTTAGATCATGTACCATTTTACTTTTGAGGTTGTGCATTCCATAGGAAGAAATAGAAGACCTTTGAGTCTGTTTGCAGACTAGATAATTGAACAAAACAGATTGTGGCAGTTTCTAAACAGTATGAGATGTCATTAACAATGGAATATTTACTATTCATTAATGTTACAGCTGCCCTAATGAAAAAAATAGGTAATTGATAATGTGTCAAGAAAATATCAAAGGGTGCAAGTTGGGAGAAATGCACAGATTCACTTCCTTATACATTTCTATGTAAAACAAGATGGAGTGTGAAATTAACTCAACATTTTGGTTGAATAGGACATTTTACTTGGCACAAATCATGCTCATTTATATCAGGCTGATGAAAATATACTGTACCAGCTACTTTTTTTTCTTCAAATCTACGATATTTATATATATATCATATAGGTAAAGTCTACACCTTACTAACAATGAATAGAAAGTCTCTTTATTTGTCTCTTGCTCTATATATATGCATGTTAAGTCTGTGGATGTCAGTATGACATGCTGATGGGGGCGTATATTTGATGTGCTCCGTGATTGGAAGATATAGAGGTGTGTCAGAAAGGCTTAGACTTTTTATTGGATCATCACATAGCTAACACTCCTATTATTGGAAGTAGATCCGATTGGATATGGGTATAGATTGGCACATCCTGTTTTAGGGCTTAAACCAAAGTGTAAATAGGCTTGTTGCATATAATACACTTAAGATAGTGTTGTGTCTCGAAATTGGATTGGTGTTTTGTTAGTCATCATACCCTATTTAAAGCAGGCTAGGAGAGCATTCTGGTTGATTTTTTAGCATTGATAAAGGCCTTGTATACCCTAAACTTGTTTGCTGCACTATCTTTTCTACCTTGCCTCTCCACTATCCCACCTGATGCCAAGGTTCCAGTATATCGGCAGGACTCTAGGATTAGTGTGATACTTTCTTTTCAAACTTTTTCTGTTTATTTTCTTATTCACTTACCCAGTGGGACAGTGATTAGATGTGATATTACCTTCTGTTAATGATTTTAATTTATTAATAAAGGCTATGTTTTATTGCTAGGGAATAGTGCTGTAAGCCCTCATACTTTCTCTCTTTTGTATAATTTAATTGTTATTTTGGAGGATTAGCACCTTATCTCATAGAAATATTTTTATTTTATTTGAAGTTTTTCCCACTCTTTTGGATTATAGTGCCCGTCAGCTCTTATCTGTTAATGATATATTATTAAAATATATCTGGGGAATTGCACCATGGATTTCTATTAACTGAGCACAAAATCATAATGACAACCTTTGATTTAGGTGCTGAAATGAATAAATGGTCTGATGACATTAAGAAATTAACAGAAGGTTTAACTAACAAACTTCAGTAATTATTGAGAGTGGGGAATGGGTTCAATCCTTGAAATATCTTTAAAAAAAATCTGTAATAAACAAGGCAAAAGGCAGTGGAATATTGGCATGTTTAATTTGTATATATATATATATATATATATATATATATATATATATATATATATATATATATATATATATATATATATATATATATATATATATATATATATATATATATATATATATATATATATAAAGTGATACCGAGAGGTATGAGATTAAAATTTTTCCAACATATAAAGATTTTAAGTAAGTCCAAATGGGAAAATGCCCTTACAGGCTGTTCCATCAAGCTATTGAGCTATTTGATGGAACATGAAACAGACAAATTGGAAAATATTTCGGCAGATTATTTCCAAAAATCATATAAAAAAAATTAATGAAGAGTTTTCCAAATTTATTCTGAACAAAAAAGAACATAAGATAGACAGAGATTTGTCAGATTATCAAAGTTATAGGGTTTATATTTGGACTAACTCAAATATGATTAATACAGATTCAGAGGGCTCTGACAAAAAAAAACAAAGCCCAATGACAATGGTGATTCTGTTACACCTACCCTTGTTCAGTCTGCTATTAAAAACAAAAGCAAATCACGTATTAGGTGATGATGTCCATTTAGGAAACCAACCAGAAGGGGCAGGAAGGGGCCCAAGAACAAGGAGACAAGTGAAATTTCAAAATAGACCAACCAATCACTGAATCATGCAGACATTCCACCTAGCATGGATACACAAGATAAACACAAGGTTATTAATCTCTCACAATACTCTTTTACTGCATCACAATTATATGTGCTGGAGAAGGGGCTTTATTTTGTGCCCACTACCAGTACTGATAAATTTACAGCAATTAAAGATGTTCACTTATTCATTTGCAAACTTTTTCTTAAAAAAATATTTTAAAGGAGATATTATTAATCCATCTTTAATTAAGGAAGATAGAGATACCATAAATGAACCCAATTATGAGACAGCCAAATGATGTGAGATCTTGAAACCTAAGTTGCGGTTTATACCGCTTAGCAATATCTCACCACAAATTATGACATTTCTTCATTTGGTATGCTCAGAAATCACAATGCTAAATGAAATACATGATCCAAAAGTCACAGATAATCTGTCATCCTCTGAAAAACCGGCCTTAGCTGAAATGATCGGTTGGGAAGATGTACTATTCAAATCTAGTGACAAAGGGGGTAATGTAGTTCTATAGCCTAACACTATGTATGTCTCTGAAGTCAATAGACAATTGAGTAATGAAACTTACTATAAGAGGCTTTTTAGTGATCATAGTGAGGTATTCTCTCAACAATATAACAAATTGATTTCTTCATTTTTTGATGAAGATGCAATTGACACTAAAGAAAAAACATTTCTTACAGTACAAACATTGAAAACTGCAACATTGTACTTATTGCCTAAGATTCACAAAAACATACACTGTCAACTTGGGAGGCCTATTGTATCAGGCATAGGTTCTCTAACTGAGAATGCAAACAAATATATTGATGCAAGATTGAGATATAGAGGCCTATTTATCAAATGTCTGTCGGACCTGATCCGACAGTGCGGACAGATCTGCATTGCTGAATGCGGAGAGCAATACGCTCTCCGTATTCAGCATTGCACCAGCAGCTCTTGTCAGTATTTAGACCGCTGCTTCATAACTGCTGTTTCTGGTGAGCCTGAAGACTCGCCAGAAACACGGGCCCAAAAGCTCCATACGGAGATTGATAAATGGCCCTCATATTGTAGAAGGATTACCATCATATACACCGGACACCGCACATATTCTTAATAAAATTTGCAATGTTGAATTGAAACAGCCATGTTTGTTGGTAACTTGTGATAAAGAGTCCCTTTACACCAGCATCAGGTGGTTGTGGAGCAAGCAAGCTGTAGCCTATTTACTGGTCAAAGATAACACCATGTCTGATCTTACAAAACAATTTGTTATGGACTTGTTGAAATTTGTTCTTAATTATAATTTTTTTACATTTAATGACAAATTTTTCTTACAGACATGTGGTACGGACATGGGCACATCTTGCACTCCCACCAATGCTACTATATATCTAGACTGGTGGGAGGAGACAATGGTCTTTAATGAGACTATGACCAAATACACTCAGTATATTCCCACTGGTATAGATATATAGATGATATCTTTTTCTTGTGGCATGGCACACCAGAAACTCTGTCAGAATTTTTAAAGATTCTAAATGAAAACAACTTAGGTCTCTTTCTGACCAGTAATAAAAGTTACGACAGGCTTGAATTTCTGGATACTACTATATATTAGGATGAGGGTAAACTAAATACCACTCTGTATAGGAAGCCTACATCTACCAATACAATTCTTCATGCCACAAGTAATCATCATCTAGCTACAATTAAAGGCCTCTCATATGGGGAGTATTTACAAATCAGGCGCAATTGCACCTCCCTACAATCCTTCAAAGAAAAAGCTAAAAAAAATGAAGATTCATATTTTTACAACATTGTTATTCTAGTAAATTGTTAGCTAGAGCAAAGAGAGGGATGCTTTACTTAAACCACAGTCTAAATCTGCAGAATCTGTTACCAGATTTATATCCACATATTCACAACATTCAAATAGGATTGATTTGTGCTATTTTTAACAAACATTGGCACATTCTTCAATCTGATTTGGAATTAAAAACCTTGATCGCACCAAAGCCTCGATTTACATATAGGAGATCTAATAATTTAAAAGATCTCCTAACTAATAGCCATTTTAATTGCAATGCTAAAAAGAATCCTATTTTCCAGGGATCACTGGCATGTGGACACTGTCATCCGTGCCAATATATGGTGAAAAAAACTGGTGAAAGTAACTGATCAATCAATCAAGGAATTCATTAATTATAAAACTAAAGGTATAGTATACTGCCTAACTTGTGAACGTGGAATTTTTTATATAGGTATATCAACCAGAAACATAGAATTTTCTGAAAATCAACCAGAAACAACACTAGAATTTTAGAACAGAAAGGTAATATTCACAAGGCCCAGGATGATATAGACAAGGGGAGGGTCATCTTACTGGTGGCCAGACATTTCATGCAGATGCACAATTCAAATACCAACAAACTTAAATGTTGGGGTCTTGAAAAAGTAAAAATGGGTATCAGGGGAGGTGACCCTGAACCAATAATGTTAAAAAAAGCAATCTAAGAGGACATATTTAATGAATGCAGTACATCCATATGGTATGAATAAATGTAACAATTATTGGACCTATCTTTGGATGTTTTAACTGGTAATTATACTGTAGATCTGAAATGACATCATGACGATCTACAAGTGAACATATTACTCTGGATAGCACCAAATCTTATCTCTGTAAATACATGTTATGACTGATATGTCTGTTAGTGGATTGGCACTTGATGTGCGTCAGGGTTAGGTCATATATATCCAATATGAACGAGACAACACTCATATATAATGCTGACTTCATTTACATGATGTCATAGAGCTATGCTCATATATTATATGTTTAAAGTTTTATACCTTACTAATAATGAATAGACAGATTTTTGTTATCCGTCTCATTATATATTCTGAAACGCACCTAGTTTTATCTCCATAAACACACGTTATGACTTATAGATCTGTTGGTGGACTGACACTTGATGTACATCAGGGTGAGCCCATTTGAAGGGACAAAATGGATAATTTATATTCAATCTGATCAAGACAATACTTATACATAATACTGACTTAATTTATATGATGTCATAAAGATATGCTCATAAATATATATGTATCATATGGGTAAAGCTTTACACCTTACTAATAATGAATAGACAGACCCTTTTTTCTGTCTTTTACTATATAATATGAATATAATACTTGGGACAGCATTTAATTCTGTCTCCATAAATATATGTTATGACTGGGATGTTTGTTGGTGGATTGGCACTTGATGTGCGTCAGTCAGCCCATTTGAAGGGACAAAATGAGTAATATATATTCAATATGATCGAGATGACACTTATACATAATCCTGACTTTATAAACATAGTAGGTAAAGTTTACACCTTACTAACAATGAATAGAAAGATTCTTTGTCTCTTGCTCTATATACATGCATGTTAAGTATGACATGCTGATGGGGGCATATATTTGATGTGCTCCGTGATTGGAAGCTATAGAGGTGTGTCAGGAAGGCATACACTTTTTATTGGATCATAACTGAGCTAACACTCCTATTATTAGAAGTAGATCCTATTGGATATGGATCTAGATTGGCACACTCAGTTTTAGGGCTTAAACCAATGAATAGGCGTGTTGCATATAATGCACCTAAAGGGACATAATACTCATATGCTAAATCACTCGAAAGTGATGCATCATAACTGTAAAAAGCTGGAAAGGAAAATATCACCTGAGCATCTCTATGTAAAAAAGGAAGATATTTTACCTCACAACTACCTCAGCTCAACAGAGTAAGTATTCTTTAAAAAGTTATCTTTCAGTTACTGTCCAGCTGCAGGTTTTTTTTTTTAAAAAAAAGAAGAGCAAGAAATGAACATGAGCCAATCGGCATCAGCAGTGCTGAGTTAATGAACTCTTTTTACTGTGATTTTATGAGATTTCATAGTAAACGTCCTTAAACTGAATAGGGAAATAACATGAGTGTGCATGAAGCTCGCTCCCTTGCCTGTCCCGAGACAGATATACTAATTTGCTGCTTAAAGTCCTTTACAATGGGGTGTGAATACTTAGGACATTTTGAAGTATGTCAGTATATTTATAAGAATCTTAGTAGTTTTTTCCAAATAATATGTCAGTCTATGGCAGGGTTATAATACAATATATTTGATAATTATCCTTTAAAAATAAACCCTCAATCAATATGTCTCTACTAGAAACCACAAAATTAATATAAATACCTGAATTATTTTTATTAGTAAATATCTATGAACCCTTGAAATATATTTGTAATACCAGAATATGAGTCAATATTATATGCGTTTAAAAACTATTTAAATATGCTATGCAAAATTCATAAAAGTCTACCTTATTCACAATAGAAATTTCACCCAGTTAACACAATGAGATTCCAAGATCTTTAACTGCTAAACATCCAAGCAATGCAATTCTAATAATGCTTATTTAAACAATAGGACAGTCTATATACTCTAATTTAAACACTAGAAGTTATATATATTATTTGTGCCAACAATCAAACTCTGAGTTATAACTCTATATTTGCACAGATAAAACAATTTATTTAGCATCAAGGATTTGTTTAACAATATACAGGCTATGAATATAAACTAAAATATAAACTGCTCTTTATAAATCTATCAAATACAAATTGACTATGTTCTTACCAATAACCTTTGTTTCAAATTTTAAAAATTAGAACAATTATACTTCACAAATTTGAACCAATTTGTAGGGGTCTCTAGGTCATCTCATTTGAAGGAAAGTTATTGCATAGATCAAAGGTAAGCTTCCAGTTCCTTGCTGAAGTGAAATGTGTCCCAGGTATGGCAGCCAAAATCAAATCACTTAGTCTCAGCAAGTCACAAAAAAACTGTGTCCCTCTTTGCACTTACTATTCCTTTTTATCTAATAATTGATGACCTGTTTCGTTCACGCCCACGTGCTTTTCCCTTCTCATTGGACAACTTTAGGGAACGCTCCCCATTGGTGTAGTATATATTGTCGCTATGGAAACGCATCTTTTAAACAGTTAAGTCTCTTAACTGTCATACTGGGTTCTGGCCCTCGGGTGGCAGAAGACGAACACAAACAGATTCACCCAAACATTGCTAATATATATGTTTCTAAATTTTACATTTTCCATATAATGATTATATTAAACAATACTACAACATTGCATTTATTACTTACAATCCGAATTCCAGGCAGGATAGCCTCATGTCAATTTTCTGATCATTTCAATACCAAGCACCATTATATTATATCAAAATAAGTATACTGTTAATTCAATTCTCCCTATTAAACATATTATAATTAATTTCATTAGTAAATTTCTCTTGTTAGCATTTATATTTCATTTAGCCTAACAGAAAATTTATAATTTGATATCAGATATCAATATTTTATAGTCATATCACATCAAAGTGACTTCCATATATCCATCTCACTATATTTCAAGAGATGTATTTAAAATTTTATAAACATTTAGTGCACAATCATATGATATGACTTAGTTCATCCCATGTAGTCCATCCTGTATATGTCATCTTTTGGCTCCATTTGGAAAAACAGAAAAACATGTTATATATATATTTCAAACATGGGATTATTAAAATTGTTATTTAATCTATGATAATTCTGAATTTATCTCCTATATATATATTCAATGCAGCAATTATTTATTTAATATAATATGTCCCATTTCAACATATATATATATATATATACATATATGGGTTATTTAAATTATTTCAAACATACATGAAAAACTGGCATTGTTCCTTTTGCAAAAATGTATTTATTTTTATTTGTGTCATACAGGGACTGTAAATGCTAATTTGTCTACTCTCTGCACATGGAAAAACTCCACAGGAGACAATTCACACATGGCCTCCTGAAATGGTTCAATGGTCCCTGTTTGTCAACTTGGCCCTTTCAAAAACTATGCTATCTTTTAATCAGGACAAACATGTCTTCACCCAGCTAAAACTATTTGGCAAGGGGGGTTTGTTTTATATTAGAATAGAACTGTTGTCTCCAACATTTATGAGACGCAATATAGATGGCTTCAGAGCAGATTAAGGGTCAGCGATCATCTGATAGGGATTTTAAATTCACGCCTCAGTGGGACATCCTTGGAAACAGTCCTCTGTTTACAGATGTGGAATATATATTTTTTTCCCTCTGGAATGGTTTAAATTAAGTACACCAAATGTTCTATTGTCCTCACTTGTGTGTTTAGAATAACTTTGCATACTAAGTGGGGGGAGAGCTGAACATGAGTGAAGTCAATTTTTCTGAATGAATGAATCATTTGCTACTGACTAGCCAAATATATGATTAATATATGATATATATATATATATATATATATATATATATATATATATATATATATATATATATATATATATAAAATCTTTACTTATACCTTGACAGGTAAAATATCTTCCTTTTTTACATAGAGATATTCAGGTGATATTTTCTAGTTAGCTTTTTACAACTATGCTGCAGCACTTTCAAGTGTTTAAACATTTGGGTATCATGGGCCTTTAAGATAGTGTTGTGCCTCAAAATTGGATTGGTATTTTGTTAGTCATCATACCCTATTTAAAGCAGATTAGGAGG